>NW_027319842.1:0-3532 GCF_032062135.1 Pyxicephalus adspersus
AGGAGGCGAGTGTACGAGCGCATATGACTCCAGCCCGCGGTAAACCGGCTCGATATAACGGCGCGAAAGTACGCGCGACCAGCGAGCGCAGATTTTATTGATAAATTACGCCCAATAGATCACCATTCCATTTCTAACCACGTAACCTAAATTGTAAGCATAAATCATGTACTGACCTTCGCACTCATTGTAGCAGTTTAGGAGGATGTGCCAAAAATGAAATTTTAAGGGACAAGATTCCCACTTGAGGCTTTAACATGGGGAAAATGCAGATATTTTGGCGTCGTCTTGGAGCAAATTATTTTAGTTACAACCAACTCTAGACGGTCAAGATTGCCTGACTGGTCCAAAGGTCAGTAGTGTCAAATTGATTTCCTGCCAAAAATGTCTACATAGTTTCTATGCTGTTGTCAATTGGCAAAGCCACTGCAGGAGATGGAACCTTTACCCCCTCCAGGTAAGTAATCACCAAAATTATTTATCTATTTGTATAGACACTAGTCACTATAATAAAACTACAAAGGCAGATTCTATACTCACCTCTCTGAGGGCTTGTGTCTCCTACCACTGTTCCATTTTAATGCTGCAGTCTTAGTAGAATTTTTTAATATCAAACATTTCTCTCTCCAGATGCACGCTTGGATTGCCAACTGTGCATCAGCAAATCCATAGATCTCCAACTTTAATCAAATGGCAATTTTGGGTCAATCAGGCATTTTTGACTGTTTGTATTATGTAAAATATTTGAGAATTTGCTGCCTAAAACAATGGCCTTGTGCTTTAAATTATTTATTATTATTAATATTATTATTTATTTATTATTATCGTTAGCTTTTACCACTACAAATGACAGTATAAGAGCCAAGTGAGTGCCTACTGCAGGGGGTGCCATTTTGGGTCTGTCACTCAAATGACAGTCTTTAGTATTCTGCTCTTGCCTGGGCAGAAAATACTATTGGTTACAGAAATCAATTAACGTGTACTTATAGTCAATTTATATTTATACACGCATTTTATTGCCAATTTGTTTTAAAACAACAAATGCTACCATAGCACTAATAATGGAAAGTTTTATATATATATTTTTTTTTTCTCATGCATGCTTTCGGAATTCATTGTTTCTTTTTACCAGAGGGCTACTTCAATAGTTGTGGTTGTCTAGTGATAATAAGGATCGAAAAGGTCTCATTTTGAATGCAAGAGACTCAGAATAGTTATTTTATTCTGGATGCTTTTGGTATGTGCTGATGTATATAGACTAAAAGACTAGAATAGAAATATGTTTTCTCGGCTGTCACAATTACAATATTTTTAAAGAGGAAAAGAACAAAATTGCAGATTTACTTATGAAGAAATACAAGGCAAATGGTGAAGAATAAAACATGCAAACCTACACTGCTTAATAGTACAGACCCCTGATCAGAGTTAGGACTAAGTTAGTGCCCTGCTAACACTATTAGATTTATATTGTCCTAAAATATATGTATTGTTATGGTAGTTAAAACTGTATAATATGTATGTATATTCATCTGGTTAGATAGGTGTTTCTTGATGTTTTTACCATGTGGGCATCCTTGAAATAACTTTAAGGTCTTCAGGAGCCTCTGCTAATTAATATATCCACAGCTCACAGTACATAAGCATAATGTTCAGTGGGAAGAATGCCTCTTACACTGCTGACCATTGGGAAGAATGTTACCCCTACAGATAGCCAGAAAGTTCATTGGTGTTGGGTAAACTGACCTAAGAGACACAGATTGTTCATTGTTTAAAAATCCCCTAGCAACCTCTGGAGGAACCCTAGGGTTGAAAAAAACTGGGTTAAATAATTCAAACCTGACATATAGCGGGACTTAGTGCACTGTCGGCACAAGTTGTAGGCTATTCTTGAACATTATCAACAGCAAGGAATAGCTAGTTCACCTTCCCGCCACGAAGGAGACGAGATTGCACATAAACTTGTAAATCTCCAACAGACATGTCTCACTCCACTGGAAATGACTTTATGATTTTAGGGATACTTATAGACTACCTATATTACTTTAAATAATCTTGTTAATCCTATATTGATCACTAAATTATGATGAAAAGGTAGAGAAAGACCTAGACTGACAGCAGGGTGGGTTTAGAATATTTAGCCCTGTGTTTTACATAAAACATTTGGAATTGATAAAGATCCTTTTGTGGGTGGTGGGAAGAAAGACTGTAAGTGTTCCTAAACTAGAGCAGAGAAATACTGTAGTTTAGGAGCATTTACAGTTTTCCTTCCCACCCAGCCACACCCTGTGACTATTCTTTGAATGGGAAAGCAACAGACTGGTGAGTTCATCTCTTTGTTTCTCTACTCTCTTATTTCATCATGCTCACAAATAGCAAAATACTTTTAAAAAATCCATTCCAGGTTTGATGGATAACCCAGCTTCACAGTGGAAAGTGTATCCTCCCCAGCCATGGAGAGCTTTAATAAATCAAGCCCGAAGTTGGGACTTTTATGGCAATAATCCATAAAAATTAAAAACAACATTTATTTATTGTTAATTATTATGTTATAGTTAAACATGAAAAATGTTTAATGTCTTTTTTGTGTCTATTTGTCCTATTGATGTAATAATTAACAATAAGTTGTGTTGTTTTTAATTTTTAATAATTATGATGCCTTTAAAAGTCCCGATTAGAAATTGAATGTATGTGCATTGACATAAGGATATGACATCAGACTGGATCATGAGAGGTGGTAAAAGAAGTGTTTGTTACATTTATGTGCTTCTACTGCTTATCACTCCTCAAGAGTTCTGCTGTCCAGGAACTGTAAGATGCTGATACAAGGTCAAATATAGTTACACTCTTTACAACAAATAATAACTTTAAAATGCCAAAATGAATAAAGGGCTAAATTATTAGGTGAATTTATATCTTATGCTTTTATTTAATATTTATTGCTTATTCAAAGATTAAAAAATATCAAGTTTCTTGATCAACCTTTACATTTCAGCTATTTTTTTTTTTGGCATAGTAGCACTTTTCTTGTTTCTAGAATAGTTCTTTGCTTTTAAGATTTACTATTTACTGTTTTTTTTTTAATTTTTGGGAGGTTGATTACACTTTACGCAGTATTCAATAACAGTCAGCTGTCTATTTTGTACTTGACCTATTGATCATTTCTCTATCTCTGCAAAACACCTTATACATTCCTAAATCCATCACTGTCTCTTTCAATTACTTTTCCTGCTGCTTTTATACTTGTATTTGTGGACTTTTGAGTAGCTGTGCTTTCTGGAAAAAGTTGAGTTTTAACTTTCCAATATCACTTGTGTAATTAGCATTCTATTGATTTTCATGTGTGTAATTTTTTCAATATTATTTTTTTTAATTCCAATCAAGTAAGATGATTAGGCATGGATCTACTAACTCATCTATTTACAATTAAAGTAGGTAGCCTGAAAACCTTTATCAATTGGGGTTCCAAAAAAAAAAACAGACTCAACAACAAATTTGATTGATTTCATCAATGTATCACAGATCACAGAAGATA
>NW_027319843.1:0-3532 GCF_032062135.1 Pyxicephalus adspersus
TTACCATCTCCATGCAGAGATGCAATTCAGAACAAACCATGATGAGTGTTAGGGAACATATTAGCTACAAACAAAGGCAATACAGGTGACCAATCTTTTGCTTTCTACTTATCTTTCATGGACAATTTTCTCAGTACAGGTCATATTTGCATGAAACTGCTTTTTATCAGATGGCCATACAGCAGCTACAATGAAAAGTCAGGGTGGTGAGGACTAGCGGTGCTAATATACAAAATAGATGACAACTAAGCACAACAACTGATATTTTCGGAAAGCCCTGTGACTTTGTGCTGCATGATTTTACACTTGAAAAAGATTGGTTCCTTCCTGGTCTGTATGCTCTAGCAGAGGATTAAATGTGGAGATGGAAGCTTTACTTGTTCCTGATGAAGCAGACCTAGTTCCGAGAAACGTGTCGAACTGGAGCCCAAAAGCCTACCCGCAAAATTGCAGACCTAATTTGTTGAACACGATTCTTGGTGTTATTATACTCATTTTTTTTAATAAATTATGAAATTGTTATTTAGGTATGGAGTTGTACAAAATGAATGCCGTTAAAGTCTCATGGTGATTGACCAACCCTAGATAAAAGTCTATATATTACACCACAAGTCTACAGATGAACACTGTTTATGAAGTTCTGTTCTCCCTGCTTTTGTTCATCATCCATCAATCATTACACCACGAGTCTACAGATCAACACTGTTTATGGAGACAGCTCTGACACGAGGAGGCAAAGCTGTGATTCTACCAAGGTTACCATCTCCATGCAGAGATGCAATTCATTTTGGCGGATTAGACAATTCAACTCAAACTGTTGGTAGATAAAGCTCAGCCTCCTATTTTCTTCCCATGGCCAGTCCCATTCCTTTTTTTTTTTTCCCGGAGTGTCTATTACACATTTGCATTTTGATTTCTTTATACAAACATTTTTTGGATGTCTTCAAGGTGCTCATTAGTTGCTTAGGGTTCTCCACCGCTTATTCACCTATTCTTTTGGACTTGGTGGCCCTTGGTTTTGCAGAGCATATGGATGATGTAAGAATTCAGTGCTATCTTATGCATGAATATATATAAAGGTGGGGTACTGTGGTGATTCTCCCAGGGGTGGGTACATGATGGCCTGCACTCACCAGAAATGGCTCAATGATATGTCATTCATCCCAGAAAAGTACAGAAGCTAATTTGCAGAGTACAGGGGAAAGCAATGGAGAGGAGGTGAGTATTGCAGCCATGATTGTTTTTTTTTAATTGCTAATCTGCTGGGGGACTAATTAGAAAAATAATAAAAGAAAATATAGACAATTTTTTATAGAAGGGGTCAGGGTGCATTTCTGCAGTGGACAAAGGCTACTGGAATCACCTGGAGGATGCTGAGTTGGTTCCCCTCAAGGCTTTTAACACATTGGGATATTGCACTAAAGAAAGTTAATGGCGTTCTGAGAATGACCCTTGCCAGTAGATAGTGGCTTGCTAGGATTCACAGGCATACATAGAGTATGGAAGGTACACGATTTTGTAGATTAGTAGTAAAGTATTTCAACCAATGGGTTTAGGAGGGAAGAGTTCCTCTACTTGTGGGTTCATGGTAAAATATCTGGTGAGCCACATAAGAAACCATATCTGAGTGGAAAAAAAACAATGTCTGGGTTGAAAGGTTGCAAAATCAAGAAATCCAGCACTCCAAGGTCCAGAATCACTGGCTATGTACTGACGTTCCATGACACAAACTAATGTGACCGTATAGAGACTCTATAGACTCTTTCTCAAGGAGCAAATATAAAAAATCTTGTATCTGGGCTTTGGGAATGGTGGCCAAAGAGCATCCAAAGCGTTATTAAGTATCTATGCCTTTAGAAAGAAGTCAACTGAGTCCATGAAACATTCATCAGTTTATTTATTGGAAATTATGTAAACTATAATTATGATATTGGGATTGAAGTATCAAATCTTTTTGCATTTAAAGTGTATAAGGGGCCATTGTTTATCTCTTGGCACTTCTGGAAATTTGTGTGCAAGGTCTTATCACTTGTACATCAAAGGGTTGGTTGACTTTCAGTGCAACTCTCAATGGCAAAACCAGAAGGATCAGGATGCCCTTACCAATATAGGATTCATGCTGGGTGCCATATTAATATTGCTTTCTATGGAGATGTGTGAACCTGTAACTGTCACATAATGGTTGTTAGGTTAAGGTATAGTTAACAGGACTTGTGTTAAACCCTAACCCTAGTGTTCTATCAGGCCCACCTATACATTATTACTATTCATGTTCCAGATTAATGCACCTTCAGGTTCACAGCCAAAGCTCTTAGAGTCGGGGGATACACTTTCATCAGTGAAGCTGGGTGTTCCAGCAAACCTGGAATGGCCTTCTCAAAGTCATTTGGTATTCGCTTGCAAATGTTTTGAATCCTGAACCAGATGCATTCCAGGTTTGCTGGATAACCCAGCTTCACTGATAAAAGTATATCCTTTCCTGTTTTGGTGGGCTTTAATCTGGTATAGATGACAAAAGTGACAAATCCTTCTGGCAAGGATCCTGCAATAATATCTACATATACAGTAGGTGCATTCAGAAACCCCGCGTGCTGCCCATCTTTAGTCTAGTTGATCTCCAAGTTTCTTTGGATAGCTGTAAATTAATCCATGTAATAATACATTTTAAAAATGGCTCAAAATACATCATAAATTCTGCACATCTTTCACAGTGATGTTTTTTAGACATGTTTTTTAGACAAATATTAATGAGCCATTTTTGGTGTTCCTTTTTTATTTTTACTTAATATTGTTTCATGGATAGACAATAATATGATTAATAAAATTGTTCTTACTACTTTATTAGGTATAAAACTTTTTCTCTGAAAATTTCACTGGTGTGCATGACATTTTGATTTTGCTAGTATTTAACTTTGCAGGTAAGCCCCATTTTCCAGCTCTGGTTATTTTGGTCCTTTGGGTCTGGACCCCAATAAAAAAAATTAATTCTTTAAAGCCACTCCAACTTTTATTAATGTGCACAATTCAATATTAAGATATTGTAAATAAATTCACTAGAAAAAGTATAATATTAGTGTAAATTCATAGTATAGTCATTTATAAATATAGATAGATATTTTCAAATTTTGACTTTTTGCAAAACTCAAAGGTCGACTTTTTGCAAAACTCAAGGATGATCTTACCTCAGTCCCAGCCTTCCTATTGGGCATTATTATGATTTGACTTTGTATTTTCTGGCAACCAATGCTGGACATTGTCAATGCCTAAACTAGTTCCAGAACCTGATGTAGCATCACCTCCCTGACTGCGAATTGTTATATCATCCATCAGCTCCTTATGGTGCATTTCACATGGATGCTTCCCCTTATATCACATAGCCTACAGTTGAATTGCACATGGTGCTGCTATAAAATTCTTCACACTTCACTTTTCACATATGTTCACCAATAATAGATGGTTATTTTTGTAATAATTAGTTTAAATGGCTTGGGCAAGATTATGACATTATCATGTTGTGGTTAGGTCAATAGAA
>NW_027319844.1:0-3532 GCF_032062135.1 Pyxicephalus adspersus
AGTGGACATGAATGGCTGTAGTCTTCTTCATGGGTAAATAAGGCATCCCCCTGAAAATAAGCCCTAGAGCATATTTTGGCCTTCAAAAAAAAATAAGACAGTGTCTTATCATCGGGGAAACAGGGTAGCAATAAACATTTCAGTAGCAATATAAAGCTTAGTTCTTTTTGAACGATACAGGAAGTGACATGTACCGGAGAAAGCGAATAGCAGAACAATCCACGATCATATTTTGAATGGGCACTCAATGCAGGAAACATTTTTTGAGTAAACTTTCTTAAACTTCAGGTCCTGGGGAACCCCTACTAGAATTACCAAATCCAAAGCTTACAGTATCTTAGCATGATGGGCAATGGGAAGAATGCCTCTTACATTGCAGGTCAGTGGGAAGAATGTCACCCCTAAAGATAGTCAAAAAGATTATTATGTCACTTCAATTGACCCTGAAACACTGTGTTAGAGTATAAAATAGTTGTTTCTCCTTATACTCCTATAAACTATTTTATTAGGTATTTTATTTGTAGACAGAGCTTACCTGGCTACCTAATCGGAAAGGCCAGTGTTGTGATGAATATATTATATAAAGAAAATCAATTTATTACCAATAAAAGTGTAGCACTTAAAAATAACAGGACTCAAACCTGATTACATTGACTTACCTTGGTAACATAGGGAAGAAGCCTGCAAACAATTTCCACTTGGTTAGGACACAGTCCTATCTCCTCTTCAGACTCTCTTAAAGCAGTTTCTATTTCGTCTTGGTCTGATGGATCCTGTCTTCCTCCAGGAAAACACACATCTCCTGGCATTGTCTTCAGCTGTAAAAAACAACAATCAGCTTCAGTTTTTTATATATACTTATGTAAACCTAATCATATTGTAGAATAGGATGTTTTTATTTTCCTGCAATTGCCACACTTTGCTTTAGTAAAAAATGCAAATTAAAGCTATTGTACCACTGTTAAAAGAAAAAAAATTAATCTGGACCCTTTACCAACATTTAACTTCCCACATTTGTCACACTCTCCTTACTCAGTTCATGTGCAGTAGCTCCCATTCACCCAGGGAATGAAAGTTGCAAGAGATAATTTACTAAATTTGAGGGTAATGCTTAGCCCCAAACAGATTTATGGGCACCAAATTGTATCTAGGTATCATTTTTGTGTATTTTCCTGTATAGTAGAGGACAGAAAGGTAGGGAGGGAGATGGAGCACAAGTATTCGATTGTTTTTTCTGCAGTGCAAGGAGCAAGATGAAGAGGGGAGAACATAGAATGACTAAAAGATATGTTCATCGGTGTTCATATTCCTCATTTACTGTCCAGTCACAAGGTTGGAGAGGCGAGTTAATGGAATGCAGCAGTGAAAAATACATAAAAAAACATTATGGTGTCTATAACGTGAACTTTACTGCTGATCTGGAAGTCTGTGAAAAAAATCTGAACTGTGCTTATTCAGCTTACTGATGTAAGATGATATCTTTATCACATTACATAAAGCTTCAGTTGGGTTTAATAACACTTCAATTTACCTCCAATCAAAAAGTGGCATGCCCACTCATTTGGGGGGTAGCATGAATTCAGGGTCTCCTGCTGTTATGCCAACTAGTGTTAAAGGGTTGTGGTGGCCAATTTGTTGCCAATACAAATGACTTTTACCTTTATAAATTATTGAGGAAGGTAATCACCTTATACAGTTCTGTTTCACTGTACACACATGTCTCTGTAGCTGCTTTCTTCTGGACTTTTGTCCTCATGGCTTCTTTGTCGGAAGCAAAGCAGATTACTTTTAGTAATGATAGTTGACAATGTTGAAATCAAAGTAAAAATTATTATTTTTACCAGATACAGCAATAACACCGTCATAGGTCTTGTGGGGTGTATGCCTTGTTAAACCAAAGTTGTTTTGGAGGCACATGAGGGACCTTTCATTTATTAATCTATTCTTACTTACTTGCACTAAAATGTCAGTCTTCCATGGTGGCACTGGCTGGGTCAGCTTGTATCCATTAACAATCTCAGCAGCTGCAGACGGAGCAGTCGCACAGTGACCCCCCAAAAATAATCTGCATAATTAGGGCAGTGGGAGGGGATTAGAAACACTCCCACCAAGGATGGCATTTCCCAGATTGCACTTCACCGCCTAGGCGATGGAGAGACCTGGGGCTGTGGCCAGAACTTGTTTTTCATTTTTAAAGGTAGAAGCAAGCTAAAAAAAAAGTGTTCAGATGATTATACCTATGGCTTATGTTATCCATAAGCCAAAGTTGATTTTGTGAGTATAGGTACGCTTTAATGTTTGGGCTTACCTATGTATATGTGAAGCCTCACTAACCCATCAAAGTCCCTGTACAAAGTTTGATCCATAACTTTAGTCTATAGGGTGCAGTCACACTACATTACAACACACGTATCTAATCATTTTATACCTATAAAAATAAGGGGGCACATGATCAGGAAAATTACCAGGACAAAACAGTATTAACTTTTAAATAAAAGAGGAAACAAAAGACAAGTCCATGAAAATAAATCTAACTGCAGAGAATCCCTGACACCTATATACTACATTTTACCTCATGCCATACAACAAGTACAAGTAAACATTATAAACTTTTACCATAAAAAGTGGTAGCCTGGCCACACTGCTTCTTTTTTTGGAACAAGCATATTAAAGTCTAAATTTCCCTTTAACTGCAGAAGAAGATTTTCGCTTCCATAATGCAGATAATCATCCTTAAATGAGATTATGGAAAAAATGAAACAGGCAGATGAGCAGGTAATGCTCAGGATATAACAGCCAGGTTCTTAGTAGAACAAAGACAATTTGCTCTTGGAAAGTGATGAGTAAATGATCCTATTTGCAGCAGTTTAGCTGCGAGCGAGGGGTAATGATGCATGGTGCTCAGCAAATAGTCCCAGAACAAACTGTGTGAGGAATAGCGACTTACCTCCATTGATCTGACAGTTAGAAGCAGGTACAGTCTGCCTTGTCTAATTTGCAAAGGGAGCAGAACTGAAGCTTTCTGAAGAGGAATGTGGTTGTATCGGCTGCCAACATCATATTTGCTTAAAGTGTCCTTGATCTTCTTTCTAAGACTTGTAACAAAACAGACAGCAGAATTAAACTGCAAATCATTTGTGAAAAGCTAGCACAGTTATGGGGAAGAACAGCACATTAAACACAAAAATGAATGCTGTATTCTAAGCAGATACACAAAATAATGCAGATCTGTAATTATTAATACAATATTAATTTTTTTTTAAATGTCAGGCAAGCACCCACAATTGACCTAGCATCAACTATATGCATTCCCTGTAAAGCAGGGCTGGGGTGTGAGTGGAAGAAGCAAAGCAATAAGCAATTATCAGTTTAAGTAAAAAGGAGTACATAGATTAAAGCTACATACACACTTCCAATTATTATCGTTGGAAAACGAACGACGAACGTTCATGCACGATATATATGAACGATCGTATAGCACCGATCCTGCACATAGAGTTAACGACACGATCGTTCGTAGATATTGTACACA
>NW_027319845.1:0-1210 GCF_032062135.1 Pyxicephalus adspersus
TGTTTTTTCTTTTAGTGAGAAGCTGTGATGGCAGAGGCACAAGCAAGTTTCACGTCGTCTGAGTTTTTGTTTCTCTAGGGAAAGTCAGCAAAAGAAAATTCACACTGAGATGTCACAAAAACTGGGGGAGAAGTGTCCTTTCTACAGCACTGTCAAAACATGGATATCTCGTTTCAAGACTGGGCATTTCAGCCCCGCAGTGCTCTCCCCCCCAACCTCAACTGACCCGCAACCTGCGATGCTATCCATGAGCTGATATTTGAGGACCAGCTAATAACCGCAAAAAAGATACTTGACATCTCACGGGAGCGTGTTGGGTTTGTTATCACTACTATCCTAGACATGCGGATGCTTTCAGCGAAGTGGGTACCGATATGTTTGAACAGTGATCAGAAGAGGGAATGAGTTGAAGCATCCAAAGCCGTTTTGGCCCATTTTGAAGCTGCACAGTACCTTTTGGCTAGGTTAGTGACTGAGGATGAAACCTGGCTCCACATATATGATGTTAAACCAAGAACAGTCAAAGAAATGGTGCCACAGCGGGTCCCCATGGCCGATGAAATTCCGAACCCTGAAATCGGCCAAAAAAGTCATGGCGTCCATTTTCTGGGACAAAGTCGGTATTCTGTTGGTAGACTACCTACCTCAGGGCTCTAGTATCACCGGACAGTATTATTCCTGGACCAGCTGAAGGAGGAAATTAAGTGGGAACACCGTGGAAAGATGACCAAAGGGATCCTTTTTCTGCAGCACAATGCACCTGCGCACACGTCCAATGCTGTGGCTGCCAAATTGAACACCCTGGGTTTCCAATTGGTCCACCATCCCCCCTACTCACCTGACCTGGCCCCTTTGGGCTATTATCTGTTCCCGAATTTTATTAAACACCTGAAGGGGCAATGTTGAGAACATTTTTGACGTCAAAGGTGCTTCTTGGAGCTGGTTTGCGGCCCAACCAAAGGACTTTTATTTGAACTTTTATTTTCTCTAGAAAAGCTGCAACTACGCTGTACCAAGTGCATCAGTCTCGGGGGGGGAATATGTTGAATAAATGTGTTATTTCATAACTCTGGCTCTCTTCTTTCTTGGCAAAGCCAGGAACTTCTCAGTACCCCCACATAAAACATAAAAAAAGCTGCATGCAATTTTTAACCTTTAGCAGTAATTTACATTTGGGCATTCTTGGTGCCCAATACAGCATTCTTGATAC
>NW_027319845.1:2925-3531 GCF_032062135.1 Pyxicephalus adspersus
CAGTATAGGCTTTTCCTGTAGGATGCATACCAGTGCTTCATCTTCTCAGCAGGCACCTCTCTGTTCTCCCTGTATCATTCCTTTTCAGCCATGGCGGCTGCAGTTAGGTCTGTATATAGGCTATATAGTCAGGTAAATTGAATTTTATCAAAAACATTAATGAAAAACCTTAAAAGTATATTTGCCATAATACTTCTTACCTGAGACTGACACATTCCTAAAGTGACTCAAAGTTTTCACATAATAAAAGTATCATCTCATATTAAATCTGCATTCAGTAGTTGCAGTTCCATTTTTTGCCATCAGGTGGTGCATGCAAGATATGGAATTGCAGATCTTACTCCTTTAGGGAATCAGGAAAGGACACCAGTGAGGTACCAAAGAAAATCGGTAAAACATGTAAGAGTGCCCATGTCTGTGCTTTTATTTGCTTGTACAATTCGTTTTTATTGTAGATAAAGTTTCTTTAGGTGGTTGCTTAGCATGCTTCACTACTGTCTGCAAATGTTGCTAAAATTCTCTGTAGACTTGAAGCTCAACTCTAGGCAATGCTACTTTAAACCTGACTTCAGCGATTTCTCCTCACTCTCCCCAACGCAAACCTTC
>NW_027319846.1:0-3530 GCF_032062135.1 Pyxicephalus adspersus
TTGTTTGATTGCCAAATTCTGCCTTTATTAACACTTTTCAATGTTTGTCCTGCGTAAAGATTTTCTAGTCCAGTTTTCCACTCTTGATAGGGCAAAATTGCATATTGGTTTGGTAAGTATTTTTTGAATGCAATATTTGTTGGGCCATTTTTTAACTATTTTGGCTTTACATGGAAGTGTGGGTTTACATGTGTTTTGTTTGTTCTTTTTAATTATTTTGTCATTTAGTGTAGTTTAGTGATGTGTTTTTTTTTTTTGTTTTTGATGTGTTTTTATATTTTATTGTGGCCTTTTAGCAAATGTTTCTTTTGAATAAAGTTATTTCTAAAATGTTGTTGTTTGTTTTTTGGGGGGTTGTGTGATCTCCTTTCCAATCTCCCAGGACACACAGTTTAAAAAGACAATTGTGATTGTTTTTAAGCTGTTCCTTCCTCTGAAATATTTGTAAGGCTAAAAACAGCACAATTGTCTTATTAAAACTCAGTTGTTTGATGAGCATAGTTATGCGCCAAACTTCGGGAGCCTGTAGCTCATAGTTGTGCGCCACGGCGGACCCGCTACGTGCGCCTGAACTGTTCTATCAGTTGAAAAATGCACTGCACTTTTGCACAGTCCTCATTAAGGTAAGTTTGGATTTCTGTATATTGCATATTTTGCTTCATATGCACTCATGTATGTATTGATATGATTGCACATAAAGCCAAATATGTATGTTTGCATTTAGATGTGTGTACATATACATAGAAAAGAGAAATGAGAAGAAGAAATAGGCAAAGAGGGATTTTTGGACCATATTGCTTCACATTGCAAAGATTGCCTATTTCTTCCTATGATTTCGGATTTGGCATTGGAAGATATACATTGGATATTGCTTACATTGAATAAACACCCTGAAAGGCTTGAAAAGCAACAACATATGTTTGGCTCCAATTGAAACATAAAAAAAATTTATAGAAAAAGTAGTATAATTATAAAATATATGCGCGTAATTATGCGCAACACCGGAACACTGGCTACAAGCGGGTAATGATGCACATACAGCAGGCCTACGTGCAAATGCGTGGCTTGGCGTGGCCAAGTTTTGCAGTAGGCGGGAGTTAACCAGGAAGTTGGAGATCTGGACATAATGCCGCGCCCGTAGTTTGGAGAGAGGGACCTGCGCTTTATTATTAAGGTAAGTGATTTTTTTTAAAAATCATTCATGTTTGCACATTTCAATGTGTTTGTGTTTTTACGCTGCTTCTCATACTCCTCAGCCTAAGAACTTGCCATCTTTAATCCTTCACATGTCCTAAACCCTTGTTTGCAACTACTTGAAATGTTGAGGCTGGAAATTATCTTTCTTTATCCAGAGGACAGTGGAAGCCTTCTGCTAGAATGTCCTCTGGCTAGCTGACACCACAATCCTGATTTTGCTGAAGGCACATTATTCTACTTGTCTCACATAAATATTCCTGTGTTTTGTATTTCTCCACTTTTTTTATAGATCTTTTTTTTTTTCATGTGTCAACAAAATAAATCCACATGTGCTGCATTATCTGACCCAGTGCAACAGTGCTTACATTTTGCCCCTAGATTGTATGTATGTCTGGCACTTACTAATGCTTCACTAAAACCGGAGAAACAGAGTTTACAAGTAGGAGCACAATTATTAGTTTTACAATGGTTTAAACAGGATTAAGCTTAGTGGGGTGGCAACTGGAAGCTTCTTAGTATTAGTAATAGTATACCCATATATATCTACACACAATATTAACAGTTTACATTTGCAACCAAACTATGTCAATAGCAATCCCCCAGGATGTGGAGGAGGAGACATCCCCAGGGGAGGAAGACCCCGTCAGGGAGGAGGCTACTGAGGAAGAGGTACCGGTGCCATCACCAGGGGAGGAGCCAGTCGAGGAGGAGGTGCCATCCCCCGGGAGGAGGAGCCATCTCTGGAGGAGGAGCCCGCTGCACCACATCTGCAGCCAGAGTCCTCCGAAGAAGGAGAGGAGGCGGCCGAGGCTGAGGAGATTGCCTGTAAACTAATCTTAGAATCAACTTTTGTAACATTTGTTGCAATTCAACACATTCTCACACTACTGTCACCATTTTTGGTTACAAATACAAAGAAAGATCTAGCAGGATCATGTAGCTTCCAGTCATTAATCATGCATCAAATGAACATTCTTTGTAGGTTGTTGACTAGCATGAATAAAAATAGACATGAGTTGTTTAGTTGTCCATAGTTGACAAATGTTTGCTCTAAATTTTTGGACATAGGCAGAAAGTATCATTTAGAAGTTCAGCATTAATCTATTCACCTTAACTAACCTTATACATCTACTTTAGTCCTGCCCACCCACTTTTACTTATGCTGTTTTTTATCTACAGCTGCTGCAGCGCCCTTGCCAGCACCTCCTCCACAGGACACAAGTTCCTCACCTGAATGTAAGTATTTCTCCATTTTAGATATTGTGAACATTCCTTAAAAACCATGAAAAGAAAGTAGGAGATACTTTGTTAGGGCTAGCTCCATCAAGTATCATTAGGAGTGTATGACTAGCAGCTTTTAACAGAAGACAAAGGTTAAATGTCACTTAGCCACGTTTGTCCCTTGTTAAAACCCGCAACCTTCATTGCCAACAAACTACATCACTTTAGTTCCATAGCCATAATTAGCTTGGCCCCAGGAATAACCTTTCTTTCTTGTTTGGCACGGTGTAAACAGCAAAACTGTCAAATGAGATGACATAACTTGAATTCTTTAGCACTGTGCAATTTAAGAACTAGCTGCATGTTATACTGTTACATTTGGTCAGTACTTACCTCTCTTATTTTTTTGGTCTCCTTCTACAAACACAGCCAGTTCCACATCGAGGGAGGCAGCCAATTGACGGAGGACGACGCTGGAACACGAACCCGACGCTGGATGAGCACAGGGGGACCGAGATTTTCCCTACATTAAAATCCCCACTTACCTGGGTAAGTGGGGATTTTAATGTACGGAAAATCTCGGGCTTAACGAAAAGAGCAACTTTTTGGAGCCCGTACGAAGGTCGGGCTTAACGGCAGAAAGGTTAAAAGGACAGTACTTTTAAAAAATGTTTGGACCAAACTCTTCCAGTTAATATATTTGTTTTTTCCTCACCTGCCAGGAAGTGGGATCTGCCCAGGTGGTACCGCTATTAAAAAAAAAAAAATTGTATATATGTTTGTAAATAAGTTTTGTTATTATATTTTTAAATTTGTTAGGGTTTGCACATTTTAAGTTATTGGGGGGATATTGAAAAAATACAACTTTTGTAAAAAAAAAACTAAAAGCCAGATTTTGTGAATTTAATTTGTTTTTTTTTTCAGTGCACATTTCAAGGATTTTTCCAGCCTGGCTAAACCAATTCCATCCCTAAAAAACACAAAAAAGAAACCTTAGTTTTTACACAAAGGTTATTTGAACCATAAATTATTGAACATGCTCTTTTCCTACACAAACCTGTTTTGCAGCTTGCCCGAGTGTGCTCCATTCCTCCATTGGTCACTTGGTCAAA
>NW_027319847.1:0-3530 GCF_032062135.1 Pyxicephalus adspersus
CCTTAGAATCAAGGGCAAATGGCCTTAGCTACCAGATCTCCAAAACAATATACAAGACAAGTTGTTGGGACCTAATGCAGTCTGTTATTTTAATTGTAATTCAATTAGAATAACATATTCATTGATTTCAATTTAGATTCATTAAGCGATAGTTTAAGCAAAACCTCACTGCATTGGTATTGCAGTAAGCCTTTACCCATTTCAATTTGAAGTTACGGTTGGCTTTTTTCGGACTGCTATCGATGTGGAGGTTGGACAAAGGGCCACTGGCTTTGCCCAAGTCTCCTAAGTTCTAAAGATAAAAACTAAATACAAAATACAACACAGAACATTTGTCCTTAGAGGGTGTACAGGCTCCAGTGCCCCCTTCCTCTAACTAGAATATATCTGTACCTGCAGAGATATTGGAATTTGGACAAGGTGCTATGTATTTCATAATGCTTGCTTATCCTTCTGGTTTATTGCAAAAGCTTAGCAATTGTATGACACATTTTACATGACTGTATTGCCATTAAACCCAAATGCAGGGCAGTGTAGACTTTTAGGGCTGTGTTTACAAAACGGGAAATCAACCATTCCCTCCTGGGAATCTTCCAGGTCCATGTGTTTTGATGGTAGGAATTGATTCCCACTTGGGAATGTTTGAGGGAATGTCAGATTCCCTGTTTAAAAATTGAGCCTGTAGTTTTCATTTTACTAGAGCTTTTTTTAAGTTGGTAGCTCTGACCATTCAAAGTCATCCAATAAAATTTAGTTTACCATTTTAAATGTCAGAAATAAACAATATAACATAAAATCATAAAATTGTCTAAAGGGCAATGATTGGCTTGGTTTATGTTTACAAGCATATTGATTTATTAACAGTACAGCTTGGCTGCATAGTACTGCGAGCCAGAACAAGAATTGTCTGTTTCATCCATGTCCTTAGAATCAAGGGCAAATGGCCTTAGCTACCAGATCTCCAAAACAATATACAAGACAAGTTCTTGGGACCTAATGCAGTCTGTTATTTTAATTGTAATTCAAATAAAATAACATATTCATTGATTTCAATTTAGATTCATTAAGCAAAAGTTTCAGCAAAACCTCACTGCATTGGTATTGCAGTAAGCCTTTACCCATTTCAATTTGAAGTTACGGGTTGGCTTCTTTCGGACTGCTATCGAGGTGGAGGTTGGACGCCAACTTTTTGATCCAACTTTGCCCTTAGCTTTTCAGCTAAATTTTGGATATAACACAAACTAAATATATTTGTACTGATGCTGATCATGGCTGAAACAGTACTTTATTGCACAAAGTCCTGTGATTGCTAGATTTGGGGGAAAAAGTAATACAGTTTTCTTTAGGGCAGTGGTGGTCAATTTACCTGATGTGGGGGCTCATGTTTACCCCATGATACTGCCAAAGGGCCACTGGCTTTGCCTAAGTCTCCCAAGTTCTAAAGATAAAAACTAAATACAAAATACAACACAGAACATTTGTCCTTAGAGGGTGTACAGGCTCCAGTGCCTCCTTCCTCTCACTAGAATATATCTGTACCTGCAGAGATATTGGAATTTGGACAAGGTGCTATGTATTTCATAATGCTTGCTTATCCTTCTGGTTTTTTGCAAAAGCTTAGCAATTGTATGACACATTTTACATGACTGTATTGCCATTAAACCCACATGCAGGGCAGTGTAGACTTATAGGGCTCTGTTTACAAAACGGGAAATCAACCATTCCCTCCTGGGAATCTTCCAGGTCCATGTGTTTTGATGGTAGGAATTGATTCCCACCTGGGAATGTTTGAGGGAATGTCAGATTCCCTGTTTAAAAATTGAGCCTGTAGTTTTCATTTTACTAGAGCTTTTTTAAATTGGTAGCTCTGACCATTCAAAGTCATCCAATAAAATTTAGTTTACCATTTTAAATGTCAGAAATAAACAATATAACATAAAATCATAAAATTGTATACCCAGGGAGAGTGTAAAGGGCTTCATGCCTTCATAGTTCCCATTCGCCAGATGGGCACTCATGAACCATTGCCAGGTGAGGTCTGAAAAATTGTTCTTGCATTTCTGTTATAGGAAGCAAACTGCTTTGTCCAAAAACTAATATAAGTTGGCCTTTTCTGTGTACGTTTTTTCACTCTAAACTCTTAAACTCTTCTGCCCTTACAACAGGAGTAACAGTTGGGGATATTGGACCCAAGTTTGGTTTCGATGAGATTGACAACGGTTTTCTGTCATTTAACAAGTTCCGCATCCCAAGGGAAAACATGCTGATGAAATATGCTAAGGTGAGGAACCAAAAAGGACATGGAATCTACTAGATTGTAAGCTCTTCGGGGCATGGTCCTCTCCACCTCTATCACTGTCTGTATTAGTCTGTCATTTGCAATCCCTATTTAATGTATAGCGCTGCGTAATATGTTGGCGCTATATAAATTCAGTTTAATAATAATAATAATAATAATAATAATAATATTGGAATATGATTGAAAGATCAGACTTTCCTGCTTTTAAAACAAATTCAGTTGGTAGGGGGGACTCCAGCCAACCAGATACCAGCAGAACTTTAAGAGACATAAGTTGTTGTAACTCTTGGTGTGCTTCTATTTGCAGCAGGAGGTAACAGGCAAAAATATAGCCTGTTGGAAAGATTTCTCCAAACTTTTCTACTCTATCTAATAATTTAGTGTGTGCATATTTTATATATATATATATATATATATATATATATATATATATATATATGTATGCTAATTCAAAAAAGGCCTTAATGACTTATTTTTGACACTTCGTAGGTGGAACCAGATGGAACATATGTGAAGCCGGTTAGTGATAAACTGACATATGGAACAATGGTGTTCATCCGCTCCATGATAGTAGGAGACTCTGCAAGAAGCCTTTCTCGGGCATGCACCATTGCAATTCGGTACAGTGCAGTACGTCATCAATCTGAAATCAGAGTTGGGTAGGTTTTTTTTTCTCTCTTTATAAAACTGTGAGGATATGGTTAAAATGTAAAACTTGATTTTGTATTAAACCAAGCTTGGCACTCTTTATTAGTCATGTTAACTTTGGGGTTAGTCATAAACATAACATGTTACCAAACTTACTTCCTTTTCTTCCTTTTTTACTAACACTTGCACCTTAGCATTCGATTGGTATGTAAGCTTCTAACCCAGAAAACAGTGGACAGGACTATAGATGGCCAACAGCTAACTAACAGGGTAAAAGTTTGTGAATCTTCAGGAACTGAAGATAAATATTCCTAATAGAACACTCACGGCATAAAAAAACTGGGGGGGGGTCTTTAGTAGGCTCCAAGGTCCAAAAAGCAAGAGTTGTCTTAAACTATTTCTTTAAAACTCTTTGGTTTTTTTTGATCATCAAAGAATTTAAAAGAAAGATTGAATTGTAAAATACTGTGATGAATACTTTATTAGTTAGATGCATAAATGCATTGCATTGTACTCTGATGTCCACAGAGATCCAGAGCCACAGATCCTGAATTTCCAGACCCAGCAATACAAACTGTTCCCT
>NW_027319848.1:0-3530 GCF_032062135.1 Pyxicephalus adspersus
CACAGGGTTTGTTAGCTCTTCCCTTGTGATCTCATCAAGCCAGGCAAAGATTGCATTATGAGAACAAAGCCAATTTTCTTTCTTTTCTAGTGGGCAGCACAATGGCCCAGAGGCTAGCACACTGGCTTTTGCCAGGTTTGAATCTTGGCCAGGACATCTATATGCTTAGAGTTTGCAGGTTCTCCCCGTGTTTGCATGGGTTTCCCACATTACAGAAACATGCAGTTAGGTTAATTGACTTCCCCCCAAAATTGACAATAGGCTGTATAAAAGACATATGACTATAGTAGAGACATTAGATTGTGAGCCACTTTGCTAGTGACATGACTATGGACTTGTGTAAAGCGTTGTGTAATATGTTGGTATTATATAAATACTGTGTAATAATAATACTGTACTGATCTACTACATCCAATACAGAATTTGCAGCCGCACAAAAATGTACATATGTATACCAGAAACAGGCAAAGGTAAAGTGTAAAGTAAAGTTTATTGAAATGGTTCCATACAAGTTCTTCTTTTTTAAATAAAAAAATTATCTGTTATCTGACAATTTTACAGAATGAATGAATATTAATGTTATTAAAATATATTAATAACAGTATTTCAAAACTGACCCTGGTTTCCTATTTTGCTAATACAGTGGTACCTCAGTATAAGTCCGATTTGGAATAAGTCCAACTTGGTATAGGTCCTGTTTGGACACGAAAAATTTTGCTTGGTATACAACCTTTGTGAACTGTGCCAAAAAAAAAAAAAATCAAGTAGACATCAAAGGTCCCAGTACGACCTGTGATTTCCTTGCAGCTCTTGGACCTTTTCCTTATTAGTGAATATACTGTAAAATGCAGCGTTTCTATGTATAAGGAGCCATGTAAGTAGAGGAATGGCTTGTACAGGCAGTATAATATTCAAGAAGAAGCATAAGAGATTATGAATGTACCAATCCACAGAATTAATCAAGCAGAAGAACGGTTTGCTTTGCAGGTCCTCAGGTACAGCTTTCTCTCCAGCAAGGAAAGCAGTAAACACCACAGTGTCGACATCACCAACTCTCATTCCAAATCCTATAAGTATTCACTGTTACAGCGCTCTAAACTGTCTCACACTGACAGCTATGAGGTTTAGGACACAGGGGTGCCTCTAAAAATGAAAGATGAAAATGAAAGAGTACTCCTGAAACAAAATAACATTTCTTTATATTCCCTAAAACATCTTTTTTTTATTTCAGCTCCACATAAAAGGTGCAGAGACACACCCGAAGCCCAAAGGCAGTTGAAAACCCCCAATGTTTATTTGCACCAAATCCAACAATGCAAAAAAAATGCCTGGATGTGGCCTTGTGGTTATACATCTGCAAATCCAAACTACAAAAATAATTGTTTTAAATGCAAATTGTTGAAACAGTTTATACTGTTTTGCTGCCAACTGGCTGGCAAGTATAGGGAGATTTATGTATTATAATGTTCTGTGAACTGCCCTTTGAATGTGCGGCACTCATCACTCACAGGGCAGGTACTTACCCTTCAGGTTAGCTTGAAAAAGGGTAGCACTAGCAGGGAGAGTGCTAGCTAGGATTAATGTGTACAATATATTGCATCAGTCTGGCCCTAAATTGGAGTGGATGCCATTTTTGCTTTAACTGTTTAATTTTTCCCAACAAAGTATACACACCCATACCAGTAATCAGCATAACCAAGAAAATGCCTTTTGGTATGGATAAGCTATAATTATATTTTTTTTACTCAGCTGTTGTGATTGCATTATTTACAAAGCCTGTTTACAAAAAAACATTACAAAAAAAAAAAAAAGTGAAATTGAGATATTCCAATATGTTACATCCTGCTTGCCATTGTAATTGTCTAATTATGTCAGTGTGCTTTAGAAATGTTTGTACCCATGCATATTTATTATCCATGCATATTTATACGGATGTAGCAACTTTCAGTGATTTAAAGTAAGTTTGCTGCGTGCTGTGCCATTAGGCTAACCACATAGAGTCTGCTGGCATTCACAGACAGCAATTAACGGGACGACTTCAATATTTGTCCTTGAATGACGCTTTATGTTTTTTGTGCAGAACAATCAATTACGATATTCAGCAGTCACTTCGTGACTCTTTTCCACTGCATTATCTTTTTAAAACACAAAGCAAACAAGAGGATGACTACTGTCGTTTAGTGTGTGTAAACATATTGGACAGAGATTAAACAAAGCCATTTAAACTGCAATTTATTAAAAAGAGTAACAAAAAGAACAAACATCAGCAAACACATTCAGATCCTTAAAAGTAGAATATATGAACCAGTATTGTATGTAAAATCACCACTGGGAATAAAAATTTGCTGTGTAGAAACATGTACAATTACTGGACCAATGTACATTTATAACAGATAACTTGTTTATTTATAAAAAAAAGGCAACCTTTACAAAGTTTTTCTTAAGTAGACCTAAATAGTTTCACAAAAAATGGAAACCCCGCTTTCAAAACAGTGTTCTTCACACAGCTCCATAGTGAAGTGTAAGTACCTCTATAGCCAGTGAACTAGCTGGTTAAGAGAAATACATTTGTTGTTTCTTTTTGAAAATTGCAAAAAAACATGATGCATTATAATGCTAATAATTGATGCTGCAAAAAGAGTCTGTAAGGACCCATTTAGACTACTACATCAAGGTAATGAGGGTTCTGGCAACACACAGATGTGGAATTCCATTAATTGTGAAGAGCAACCCAAGTCACTGTATAGAAGCTGCTAATGCACAATGCATGCCAGCAAACCACACTTACTATGCACCGCCTGCGGGGTACGATGCATGTGTTGGAAGACAGGATGTGTGTACTTCTGCTGACATGCATTGGCAGCCCATTCATGGCAAAAGTGACAGCCAGGTGTGAAGGAAGCTAAATGTAGACCCTACCCTAACCCTACCCCAGTCCTAAGAAAACAAAAATCAGAAGGAAGGCAGGGAGGTTCTCTGTCACTATATGAAAGAATCTTAAAAATACAGAATGTCTAGTTCTCCTGTTAATCCTTTTTAATAGAAATATACACAAGCTTACTCTTTTCATCTATAGCCTGTTAGACATACCTAAAGAGGAGGGAATTACAAGGAATATTTTCATAGCATCTCCCAAATACTATGGCATCATTGGCACACAAATTAAAAAAAATGTAAAACCTGGTCCCAACACGTTTGGGAATAGTACTACATGGAGCAACATTCAGGAATGCTCAGGAATATTTATGGCGTGGTTTGGATTCAGCACAGATTTCTGGTGCACGGTTTGTTTCCACACAAGCCACTAGAAAAAGACCATGTCTCCTAATCACTTATGTTATAGGGATCAGTTCCCAGTCCATATTTCATACGATCAATGTGCTGTGAAGCCTGCGGGGGAAAGCCAACCAAAAGCTAAGCATAAGATGGTCTAAATTCAAGCAAAAAACTTTATCACTATGTGCTTTGGAAATGTGCTTGGGAGTCTTTCAATCTAAGAACCTGTGTGGAAAAAGGGTACAAAATATTTT
>NW_027319849.1:0-3530 GCF_032062135.1 Pyxicephalus adspersus
TTTGCTTTGTATTTATTTTGATTTTGTAAGGCTTCTATGTTTTTTCTTCAATTCAACCTTTGGTGCATTTGTCTTTGGTAAAAACACAGAGGCATATTTAAAAAGCAGCAAGTCCAACATTTCCCAAAGAATCTTTGCAGATAAACTTTTAGCAGCATGTGTTTTGAATTACAATAATGGATTTACCATCAGTAAATGTTTGGTGAAAGTCACATTCACTGATTTTTAAATATGGCCCTTAGTCCCAAAATACCACACTTTTCAGCATTTTTTGACCAGTGAAGAAGAGACTTCCATTAGATTAAGAGGTAGTTGTATTTAGGTATTTGTTGCAAATAGCAACATTACTAGTGTGGCACATTTCTAGGAGCAGTGGAAAGCTACCCCTGTGAACCTCCAAATAGGGGGTTGTTTACCAATGCTCTAGAATCTATCTATCTATCTATCTATCTTTTTTCCCTACAAACTTAAGAATGCACCCTTTAATAAAACTGCTACACTGAATATGTTTCAAGTACTATCTTGGAGCTATAGTAATTGAGAATCAGTTAAGCATAACAGCAAAATTAAAAAGAACTGTTTGCCTTAAAGCGTTGCTGTGTGGTAAATTATGAACATGTTACATTAAGTTGTAAACAGTAGATTTCTTTAAAACCTAAGAACATTCTGCTATGAAACATAGCACCAGACAATATAAACTGAAGTTAATTTAGGTATAGCAAAAAAAAGTTTTATCAGAGTATTTTTGAAAGAACATAATAACTCTTATAGCTTTACCTATAAAACAGTGCATCTGATATTCACCTAAAAGAAACCCTGATGGAGAATCTTCCAGGTCCATTTGTTTCAATGTCAGTAATTGATTCTCCACCAGGGGATTCACTGCTTTATACATCGACATTTAATCTTCAGAAGTCATTTAAAAGAAAAGGTTGTATGTCCTCCTCTGAAAAATGATTAGCTACACAACTTTGTAGACTTCATGCCAGTCTACAAGTAGAAACTGGGACTATCTGAGTAATGGAGCTTCACTGAGTAGTAGGTATGTGATTAATCTTTAGTGAAATATACACAACTGCTTTTTCTAAAGTCATCCAGAATTCAGGTACACTTTAAGCATTTTTTAAAAATATTTTTAATTTAGTATTAACAAAAATACATCACACTGATAATATACACTCATTTGCTACTAGGTTGGAATCAATGGAGGAACATCTAAAACAACAAGCTTGTTCATCAAACCCTATTAAAAGAGGTATTATAGATGAGGGCAGTGGGCTGGTAGGAAGCTTTAGGGAACAATTAATTTTGAATCGGGATGGATGTCTGCAAAGGCAGGTGAAAAAAAAAGAACATCCTACAGATATAGAGGAATAACTCAGGAGGTGGAGGTAGGTAAAATCTATCTAATAATAATTAGCATAGAATTTGGTGTCTAAATCATTGGTGGGGCTAAAAGGGTCTTACATTTCATTTGATGGACCATAATAGAAATGTATGCACAATGCTTTTTTATTCCACAAATTGTTATTACTATGGTCTACCAATTTTTGTCAGTTATCATAAATCAATTTAGCTTTAGTTTTGTGAAATCCAGAATAAAGGAGGAATATCTCCAGTAGTAAGTTAATGTAATGCAAGCTCTTATCATTATGTAACAAAGTTTAGGGAGAAAAAAATTCACTTTTGTGAGTCTTAAGGTGTTTAATTAGTGTAACTGAGAAGGTGAGGCTGAAAAACCTTGTGCAAACTCTGCTCACTTTTTGGCAATGCCACCTGGCATATATCATTGTACCACCTTGTCCACATACCCTAAGCAAAATAAGGGAAGAGCCTAAATTCAGCCTATGGAGTCTGGTGGGAACCAGGTACCATATATATGCGACATATAGAACATTTTTTAGTGGAATCAAAAACAGCAAGTCCAAATAGCTGAAATGATGTCCCTAGTATTATTTGGAGACCTGCATACGTGGTGAAAGGTTGTGAGTTGAAAGATCATCTACCTAAAATGGGTGTAGATACAATTCGGTAAATGGGTTAGTTGTTATTTTCTAATACTCTTTTTCACCTTTTTTAATACCTAAAGTACAACTAAACCTAAAATGTGAAAAAATGCAAGCAAGGTGGTTCTTTATTGCAGAAGTGACAGGGGATGTTCAGTGACTGAAAAATGCAACATGTGGAAATTCCTATATCCGTTCATGGTGTCATATAGTCAGTTGGGGCTCAATTAACCCATCATTTGTTATTAGTAAAATAGGTTTGGCTTATTATTCATTATTGTATCTGTGGGCTTTATTTATTAAAGCTCCCTAAGGCTACAGAGGATACACTTTCATCAGTGAACCTGGGGGTTCCAGCAATCCTGAAATTGATCTGGTCTGGGATTGAAAATGTTTTGTTTGTTAAATAACTTTTAGGACACTAACTCCAGGTTTGCGGAATCACCCAGGTTTACCAATGAAAGCGTATTTTCTCCAGCTTTGGGGAGCTTTAATAAGGCCCTATACGTTGATAAATGGGGGAAATATACAATAAATTTAAATATATATATAAATAAAATAAATGCAAATACTTTACCTATCTGCTTTTCTGTATTATGCAATATTCTGCCATTTTCTGGCAGGACTGAAGCAAATTCCTTTTTGCAGAATATTTACAAGGTCCTCACACTGATATCTGAACATTGATAGCTTTTGAGACTAACTGGTAGCTGTAGGCAATGCTGACAGTTTATATATAAGACACTTTAAAAGAGTCTCAAGGGGTCTAACTGTTATACAAATCATGAAATAAGGCTAGGTATTACCAAGAGTCGAATTTTGTTACAGATTTTAATATTTTGACTTTAAAGGAAGATAGCATCTCAATGCAGCTTATGTGACATTTTTTACTTTTTGTACTTTCTTGGCACACTGGTGACAACAGGCCTTAATGAAAGCCATATTATAAAAATGTAGCATAATTTATGTGAGCTTGTCCTGTGTAAACAAAACCTTTAGAAAATGTGTGTATTCATAATAAACAGGATAGTCTGAAAAAGACTGCATCTATTAAATGTTACTTAAATAGAACGCTAACCTGCTGTCTTTAACAAGTTAGACATTAGTGGCAGGTGAGAGGAGTCCTTTGCACACATTTAATAGAAGCTTGTTTTAGGTTCCACTGACTGGCTACGGCTTGTTTTCCGAAACAGAAAAAGCAGAACAGACAGAGTCTGCACATAAACTATTATGGTTTTCATGGTACAGGCTTGGCCTCTAGAGAATACAATTATGATTTTAACTCATGATTAATACCAGGAGATTTCTGCATGGTTGAATGTGTTCTGCTTGCTCAGCTCCTGTCATGGCTATTGATATTCGCACACTATCAAACTACCTGTAATTGCCTCTCTTCATTTTGATTTTCTCTCTGCTCGCTTATGCAACATCACATAACCAGTGATTCTTCAGCTTTTATTTAGAACTCTGTTTTCTTGTCAAGCTTTAATACTCAAACTCTCTTATACCACTAGCTTGAAAAAA
>NW_027319850.1:0-3530 GCF_032062135.1 Pyxicephalus adspersus
TGTTTTAACATGAAACCTGTGTTATCTTGATCTGGCCATAGGGCCTTCCTAGGGGGTCTCCAAGTGTAGGACTTCACAGAGTAACACACAAGTGATACAACAGCTGCCAGGAGACAAGACCTATTTTCCCAGAACAAACAGACCACCAACATGGCCTTCAAAGGGCAATAAATCCATTCAATTGAGGAAACAGGAGATGGAGGTGTAAGTGAACAGATGGACTGGGGTGATGACCCAGCTGAACATTTATAGACCCCTAAACATAGATTCCAGCTGGAGATTTTTATATCAAATTTAGTTGGGAGGTGCATCAAACTACATTACCAATCCCAATCTCGTGGGGTGTGTGCCAACTGATGGTCAGCGTACCGAACACACCCACTAACCAATCATGGCATACAGTTAGAAATGGACATTATTTGAATAGTTACTGTTCCTTATTTTTGCCATTTTGAGACAAAGATATAAGAGATATCCTATTAAAAATCTGAGCAAACAAAGGATTCTGCTACAGTGGGCCTGATTTATTTAAGTTCTCCAAGCACGGAGAGGATACACTTACATCCCTGAAGCGATCCAGCTAACCTAGAGTGGATCTATAAAATAGCAAATTACTTTAAAGAAATCCATTCCAGGTTTGGTGGATCACTCAGATTCACTGATGAAAGTGTATCTTCTCCAGCCTTGGACAGCTTTAATAAAATAGGCCCAATAAAAAACTTACTGAATCCACTACGGAAAAACTCCAATATATGTCATGGTGACAAAAACCTTCTTTAAGTTTCACCCTTTGATTTAGAGTATAGAGTAATGAAACGTAAACTATATCATTGTTTTGCGACATCAATTTTGGTTATCCCTATGGGTCTTTCCCCCCCCCCCAGTCTCTTAAGTATGCTCATTCTGGATCTGGCCAGTAAAATGATTCTGCCACTCTCTAGTCCAACACATGTAATCAAGTAATGTGCTACCTACTATTAGCACCCTTACCATCTGTTATCTTCTGTCTGCAGAATAGGAACTTGGTGGAATGTTACATTTGCAGAGCACCAGAATTACCAAGGGAAGTAGCAAACATGTCTAATGATTGTTTCCTTAGCAGCTACAAAGACAATTCTACAGAAGTAGATATACACCTAAATCTAAGACATAAAAATGTTTTGAGGTCTGGGAATCTAGAATTGTACTCTGTCCAAATCCACAAACAAAAATAGTTCACACATTTGAACTGACAAATTGGTATATTAAAAGAATGCTCTCTAGAGATCTCCCAATGCATCTATTACCAGCCCATTCTAGATAGTCAGGATTTCTGCTTCTGCCCACACTGTTCAATGTTGTCTCTTTCATGATCAATCATCACCCCTGTCCTTAAAAGAACTTTTCACTTTTGTTGTAGATTGTTGTTATTTCTGTCTTTGCTACCAAAGATATATATGCGTTATTTTTTGTTGTAAATAAGAAGCTCCTGCTTACATGACCTGGGCATAATATATTCCTTAATAAAAATAATAATAAAAAATGCTTTGGAGCATTAATCCATGCAATGATACAGTAAATACAATGAAATAAATGCTGGATATGCAGGCTATGCAACTGAATTATAGTTAAAGTAGATGAAAGCAGGACTGTCAGTAAACTAGGTTTTACTATTTAAAAAAAAACAAAGTTTTCTCCTCTTTCTGTTGATGTTTTCAAATATGTTGGCATTTTGTATTGGAATATTAGTTTTACTGTGGTAAAACAACAGATCGTGCCAGCACACTGTACATTGGCACAGCTGCCTTTGGCTTTACTAAGCCAAGTAAATTTTCTCTTTGCAAAGTAAATGTTCACTTACCTTAATCAATGAGGTAAAAACTGTCCAAACTTCAATCATTTAATCATGTGCAGGAAAAAGGCTGTTTTTTAATTTAATTAACTTTTATTTTGCTCTTTTACAAAGATAATTGAAAATCCACTACCTGTAAAGATTCTGTAAAGAATCACACCCTGTAAATATTAGTAAATTGGAGGTCATTGAAACCAGTCTATACCCTTACAGAAATAAGAAAGAGAAAATTCTGCTTTTTTTCTAGGGAAAATTTCCCAATTAAAGAAATCTTGATCTTTTAAATATTAAAAAACAAAAACAAATAATAGATAAGTTTTAGATCAAAATGATATACATTTGTAAAGAGCAGCAGTTGCCAACCCACCCACTTTCCCATCAGCTGAGATCTGCTATAGGAGAGTGGGCGGGTTGTGGCATTATGACACAGCGTTCCCTACGCATGCGCATTCCTGGAGTCTGTAAATTTAGTGGTCCGTGAGGTCCTAAAGGTTGGCGACCACTGATATAGAGGTTCATGATAAAGGCACCTAAACCTCTTGCCTGCCCTATGCATGCTTCATGTTGTAACATGTTATAATCTTTGGGCAACTCTCATTGAAGCTGATTCTTTTGTTGTGTATACCCGGTAATTTTGGACACACGCCTTGCTATATCTTTGATGTGAGGTCTAATGATTTTTTATGAGTGACTTCTGTAATCTTAGTTATCTTAGCAAACATGTATGTATAACATAGGTTAGTGGATTGTTTGGATTCATTGGCGAGCCAGTAATTGAAAGTGCCAGTGTAGAAATATAATTTACCATTTCTATCTAATATTTATATAATTTAGGGCTAACATCTGTGTGTGGTCAACTGTGAGGGATCTCTTTGAGGTTTCTTTGGTGTTATAGAAAAGAAAGGAGTGAGTTATTGTGACTGGCAAATGGCATGTATATCTAATGGGTTTTTGTGTACTAGTTACTAATATGTATGGATGTATGTATTTGATTGTGCATACTAATCTCCTGGGGAAGGTCATTTAAAATGTTTTAGGATGTGAGAAATAATTTTAGAATAAAGACTATACTGGCTATAAAAATTTTGGAACATCGTAATATGGTGGAAATGTTTAAAAATAAAGATTTCTTGATATGAACTTTTTTTGATAAATTGAACTGGTGATTTACCACTGCTATGTTTATTTCTATCTTAGGGTTTAACCCAAAAAAAAAACGCCAACTGCTTTCTTTAATATTCAAAAAAGGAAAATGATAAGGGTATTCCTGAATGTGCAGAAACAGGATGAGATATTGGTAATTACAGCGATGGCAGCATTGCTGAGTACTGTACATCTCTAGCTCACGTTCATTTTGTGGAATATTTAAAACCAAAGTTTTCCTATATGCTGTTTGTTTTGCAGAGACACAAGTGAGGAGAAATTGTTCTAAAGTGAGGAGAAGTGCAGGTGTTCCTACTGAAAATTAACTACTAGCATGGGTAAAACCAAAAACACAAACATCAATTAAGACATGATAGGTGTTCTAACCTTTTTACATTTTATCCAAATTAAAATAAATGATACTTAAAATAAAGGTACACTTTAACAAACATTTATTTGTGGATCTACTAGATTGTAAGCTCTTCGGGGCAGGGTCCTCTCCTCCTGTATCACTGTCTGTATTAGTCTGTCATTTGCAATCCCTATTTAATGTACA
>NW_027319851.1:0-3529 GCF_032062135.1 Pyxicephalus adspersus
ATCAATATAAGGGGCTTTTCAACACTGACCACAGTGCACTAAGAGCACTTTACAAATGACCAGCAAAATATAGGGACACTTTATCATTGATAACCAACACAGGACTACTTTACTGACCACCAATGGAAGTGGGCCCTTCACCAACCACCAGTATAAGGCGGCACTAATCTAACAATTCTGCATATGCCAAACCCAATACTTCTGAAAATGGCACCTGTAAGCTGGGCTGTACGTTACATACTTTTAACCACAATGTTCATTGAACCCTTTCAAACATTTAACTGATTTGATTAAGTTTTTCCTAAATATTTGTTTATTCAAAGGGTAAAGTCATAAATGCATGGGATATGGTAGGGATGAGCGAGAATGAGATTCTTGCAAAAACTTTCTTGAACTTTTAATGGGTCTGCGAAATTTTGGCGAACTGATTTTGCGGACCCATTGGAAGATCAAGGAAATCATTACAGGATGATTACCACGGCTGAATCCTCATTTAACCCCCGTGCAATCCCTCATTTAACCTCTAGTCCCCGGGAATCACACCCAGGAGGATTCCCATGGCTGCATTCATGAATTCTTCCTGTCAGTGTGAATAACGTGGCTGTGCTCATCAATGAATGCAGCTGTGGGACTCATCACAGGATGATTCCCACTGCTGCATTCATTCATGATGAGCATAGCCACGGTACTCCTGTGTTCTTGGATAGAGAATCTCCGGGAGATGATTTTCAGCCATCCTAATTGGCCATGCCAGGATAAGTTAATTCATCCCCAGCACACCCATTGCCTGTCCCTTTCTGCAGTAATTACCTGGCTGATCAAGCATTTGTAAAAGTGGAATTTTAGTTACAATTCAAGGTAGGCTGTGGCATGCCAAGTTGTACCAAGGGGCCCAAAATGTACAAAGAAATAAGATCAATTGTACACAAAATTGTATGCATATTACAACTTCCACATTTGCCACTTTAAACGCCTTTGTCTGTTCTTTACCAAAGAAAATACTCCCCACGCTATTATATTGCCATCCCAAGCCTGAACCATTGATGACTCTAAATTCCGACTTGTTGTACATCCCGTTCTTCTACATACCTCAGTTGTAACAAGTAGTTATTTGAATTATTGTTGCCTTTATATCAGCTTGAACTAGTCTGTCCATTCTCCTCTGACATCAAAGAGGCATTTTTGCCCAGAGCTTTGACACTTACTAGATATTTTTCCTTTTTTTGACCATTCTCTGGTCCCAGCAGATCAGCAGTTTCTGAAATACTCAAACCAACCGTCCTGGCACCAACAAGCATGCCACATTCAAAGTCACTTACATTCAGTTTCTTCTCCATTCTGATACTTGGTTTGAACTTCAGCAGGTCATCCTAACAATGTCTACATGCCTAAATGAATTGGGTCGCTGCCATGTATTTGGCTAATTAGATATTTACATTTACAAGCAGTTGAACTGACATATATAGTAAGGTGTCCAGTGAGAGTACGGAGGACATGAGGGGGTGGGTAACCTTTGATATTATGCATCAAGGTCTTAAAGGCTACTGAAGGTCCCTTCCTTATGTCAAAGTTATTTAAACCGCATGAAGTAAGAATACTTTTACTAAGATTGAGAGGGGGGATAGGTCCAAACCAGTGTAATCATAATTATTTTTTACATTTTTGGAGGGGGGAGTAGAGGATGAGGATGAAATGTATGTACAATGTATTTTTTGTATTTTGAATCCAGAATATTTACTTGCAAAAAAATATATCTCACTTTTTACCAGGATGTTGATGTTATGACTTGGAATATATTTTTAGAAAGCACTGACAGTCCCAGTAATATAAAACCAGTATTGTAAGCTAACACGGTAAATAAAGTAAGCTGACAGTGTGACAAATAAATGATTGCATTTGCCTTACCCAAAACAAATACTGACATGATATTTGCATACTATACCAAATTATAACAAGCTTTTCATGCACAAACATAAACAGGGGGAAATTACCTGCTGCAAGTTTAGGACAAATTCCGGCAGATGTAAGACAAAAATAAAACTCATCAGACTAGGTGACAGTTTTCCAAACTATTGTACTATATATGAAAGCCAATACAGATTGTACTCTCAGGTTCTTAGTAAACAAAAGTGGAATCAAAATCTGGTGTGCTCTCCTGCCGCTGTAGCAAGCTGCAAGGTTTGAAGTGTACATTCAGAGATGCTCTTCTGCATTTCTTGGTTGGAACAATTGGTTGAGCTACAGTTGCCTTTCAGCTTCAACCAGTCTGGCCATTCTCCTCTCACTTCAGATAACTGTTACTCAAAATATTTTTTTGCCCAGGATTCACCCAACCCAAAATGCATCCATTGTAATCCAATGTAAAAAATTGTAGAAAAAGTTGGGTGACTTTTGGGTGCAAAGATAGAATCCTATATTTCCACGTATATAAGATGTGGAGTTTTTATTAATTAGAGCAGCGGTTCCCAACCTGTGGTCCGCGGAAACATTTTCGTGGTCCGGGGCTCTGGCCGGTGCAACCCCCAGCGAGGTCAGGAGAAGGACCCTGCTTTGGGGGTTGCACCGGGCAGAGCCGCTGACCATGTCTCCCATATGCATTGCAGGCTCAGGCAGGTTGGCGGCTTGTGTGTCTGGACACAGGCTTAGACCTGCGATGGGAGAGTGGACGGGTTCTGGCATCTTGATGTCACTCTGGAGGAAGTTTCTTCCCCTTTCAGTGACACACGGCTCCCCGCGCATGCGTGGTCCAAAGTCCGTAAATTTAGTGGCTGTGACATCCAAAAGGTTGGGGACCACTGAGTTAGAGGGTGTGTTTAATAGGTTTATTAAGGTTTTTTTGTTTCAAGTTTTCATGTATGAGTCTTTTTGTAAAGCCGTAAGTCTTACATTCACAGAAACATCCCCTGGTGGAGAATCTTGGTCTATATGTATTATTGGCAGTAATTGATTCTCCACCAGGATAGTCACTCACACTACTTCTAAAGCCTTAAAAAAAGACAAAAGCACCACATATTTACATACCAAAAGATTTAAAAGTCAAATAGTCCCTTGATCTGACGTTGTTTTGCTACTTGAGACTTTAAAGCATTAAGAAAACCACTACAAGACCCTTAGTCTTTCAGATCTCTCCCCTACCTCTTGTAAGGCCACGCATTTTCTCTTCTTCCAAAAGCTAACAAAAGCTCTTTTATTACAAGCATGGTTTCAGCTGGTGTAGAAGTAGTTTTATATCAAACCTTATCTTTGGCCATGCTAGGCAATACAAAATTGTACTGTAATTTCCTGAAAAGAATAAACTACTCATTTTTATTATTCAAAGGAGGTTATTTGGGAGAGTATATGTTAAGTAGTCTAGTCTGGTGTGCGTTGAATAGTTTTTTTTAGTATATTTTGTTTCTTCTCACATTGTGTTTCTCAACCATGGTTTCATGGAAGACTAGAGTTCCTTCAGAGGCTGTTAGGGGGTCCTTGAGCAATGAGCAGTTTGGATCTCTGAGGTCAGTTTAAATGACACCAATGATCTTTTTGG
>NW_027319852.1:0-1173 GCF_032062135.1 Pyxicephalus adspersus
CCCATGGAGGGTGCACCGACACCGCGTCCCCATGGAGGGTGCACCGACACCGCGTCCCCATGGAGGGGTGCAACGACACCACGTCCCCATGGAGGGGTGCAACGACACCACGTCCCCATGGAGGGTGCACTGACACCGTGTGCCAATGAAAGGTGCAACGACACCGCATTCCCATGGAGGATTCACCAACACCCATGTGTCCCAACGCAAGGGGCACTGGCACCCTATCCCCAAGGGGGATGCAACAACACTGTGTCCCCATGGAGGGTGCAAAGACACCACGACCCCACATTTGTACAACAGCTGGATGAGAGGCTCGGTGGGTTGTACACCGACATTGCAGTGCCGGTGACCCTGAGGTGACTCTCATCTGGGTTTCTCCCAGAACTCTGATTTCCTCCCAAATCCTAAAAACTTTCTGATTGGTCAATTGGCTCCCCAAAACCATCAGAGAAAATATCTCTCCCCTTCTCTATACATAGGACTCTCCCAATTCACAGTGCATCAGCGCCATCTGGTGTCCAATATCCAGCACAGCACCCCGGGGAAGCCATGCACACTGTTATTATTATTTATATAGCACCAACATATTACACAGCGCTGTACAATAAATAGGGGTTGCAAATGACAGACTAATACAGACAGTGACACAGGAGGAGGAGAGGAACACAGACCCCCCACATACACACAGACCCCACCACATATATACAGACCCCCTATATACACACAGACCCCCCACATATATACAAACCCCCCGACATACACACAGACCCTCCTGACATGCACATATATTGCACTTCCCCCCACATTAAATGCCACCCCTCATTACCATAGCACCCTAGGCAACAACCCAGAGAGAAACTCAATCCTGAGAACTGCGTGGAGACTCCCAACATACACACAGAGGCCCCCCTCCGACATACACAAAGCCCCCCCTTAAACATACACACAGACCCCCCGGACATACATACAGCCCCCCCAACATACACACAGACTCCCCTACATATATACAAACCCCACCGACATTACCATAGCACCCTAGGCCAGAACCCAGATAGAACCCATTCCTAAACACTGCGTGGAGACCCCCACAGAGACCCCCAACATACACACAGACCCCCCTCCAACATATAAACAGACCCCCCACATATATACAGACCCCCACATACACAC
>NW_027319852.1:2979-3527 GCF_032062135.1 Pyxicephalus adspersus
ACCACAACAAGGGGCCCTGAGGGCCACCTACCACAACAAGGGGCCCTGGGGGCCACCTACCACAACAAGGGGCCCTGGGGGCCACCTACCACAACTGGGGGCCCTGCACGGTCGGGAGGGGCCACCTACCACAACTGGGGGCCCTGCATTGTTGCGGGGGACCACCTACCACAACTGGGGGCCCTGCACGGTCGCCGGGGGCCACCTACCACAATTGGGGGCCCTGCACGGTCGCCGGGGGCCACCTACCACAACTGGGGGCTCTGCAGGTCACCAGGGGCCACATACCACAACAAGGGGCCCCGCACGGTCAGTGGGGGCCACAAACCACAACAAGGTGCCCCGCACGGTCAATGGGGGCCACCTACCACAACAAGGGGCCCCGCACGGTCAATGGGGGCCACCTACCACAACAAGGGGCCCCGCACGGTCAATGGGGGCCACCTACCACAACAAGGGGCCCCGCACGGTCACTGGGGGCCGCATGCCACAGCAAGGGGCCCCGCACGGTCACTGGGGGCCGCATGCCACAGCAAGGGGCCCCGCAC
>NW_027319853.1:0-3525 GCF_032062135.1 Pyxicephalus adspersus
TATTTAGCACCCAAGGCAAAAAGGCAACACTACCCCACCCCTTCCCAATGACGGGGGTTATTATTCTGTAGCATAGGTTGTAGGTCGTGCCCATTTTTTCCACCCCTACTGCTGTCCAACCAATCAACCAAGACTGCCTACCTTCCAGTTTTAAGTCCCATCATTATTCATCTAATGCTTTCTCTTGATTGCAACACATTGAAAGACACCACCTTGGCCAAGGAAAAATCATAAATGAAAATTGTATTTTAGCAATAAATGACAAATAACAGGTATGCTTAGATGACTTACCAGTTTTGCAGGCTTTATTGCATTTATTTTTGCAGAAGTTGGTGACAAACGTTCAGTGGAAGCTTGTTATCTGTAGTGCACTTAGCGCTTGCAGAATGCTGTAATTCCTGCTGTAACCTGCAGGGTTCGCTGTGGCTACTGCTGCCTATGGGGAGGAATTAGCCACCATCTAAATTCCCTCCACTACCATAAGAAAAGAGTAAAACAGTTAAAATAATCTGACACTGCGACAGACAATTTTATTTAATTTTATAGGATGTCAGTCTGAATTTTGATGATTGTTCTTCTTTTGCAATAACTACTTGATCCTAGACGGTGCTGAAAAAAGTAGTATTTAAGAAGGTACGTTCTGTATCTGATATATTTGCTTTCAGTGAAAGCTGCCACTGACATTTGCCATAATTGTTTTTTTGTAAATTGTAAAGTCAGAATGTTTTTGTACTTCTGTTTTTCAAAATTTATTTTTCTAAAAAAAATAAAGTTTTTAAAAATCATTTTATTGTCTTAGTTTTTTTTACATATTTTTTGTTTTATACGTACTCCCTAAAATGCATCCGTAGCCAAATGTAGTTATGGATAGATTAGGCAGCTCACATGGATAAATTGGTTGTCCTAATGCATGTTAATGGAGAATATTGCACATTAAAGTGCATAGACTAACCCACTATAATGATGTTAATGGGTCATCCATTCAAATTAACAATACATTTGGAAACACATTAAAACGGAATTAAACTCGTTGGTGGGTGATGAACTTCTTCCATAATCATCAAATATGCCCGGCATACATGCAGAATATTGGAACATACTTACCTTGGCCCTGCAGCCATGACTGGTCTTTTTATTTTTTATCAGTGTTTTAATAAAAGTACATACAATGCAATCAAATATTAATGACAGAGCTGCATTTCTGTATTGGATTCTTTATTCTCATGCCAAAATCTAAACAAGACTTTACACAATTGTTTGTAAAAGATTGCATTAGTCCTTCCCTGATTTTATTGAGCTGAATTTGTTATTGTTATTAGTATTATCTGCACCTTGCAAGATTATCAGCTCTTTTCTGTCTCCTTAATTTTACATTTGATTAATAATGATGTATCCACTCTCACTAAAAAATATGTTTCCTTTTGCCAAGCTCTGAATGACTTCCTGACCCCATTTCTGGTTTCCACACCTAACAGCAGATGGAATTTTGTCATCTGTAATTTATCTGTTACATGAACAAACCAAGACAGATGACATAGTTGGTGGTAGGAAGTAAAATATATGTATAAATGTTTCATAGAACTTTCACCCAGGATTTGTACATAGCAGCTTAAGCAAATAATACATCACAAAAAGACAATGCATGTTAACACTTCCCAGATAGCAAGCAGCTCTATTTAAAACAATGGCTCGCTCATCTGTGTACACATGTTGATGAGTGTTCACGTGCAGAGATAAAGTGGAAACAATGGTTGATAGCACGCATAAAAAAAGCAAAAAAAAGTGTCTCTAGCTTAGATGCAGCTTTTGTATATATTTTATATGTAAATATCTTTGACTTAATTGCAAATGCAAATAACTAATAAAAAGTTATGTAATTAGCAATATATTGGTGCAGCAGAGAATCGGGAAGGTAGATTTCAAAGGTTTGCCAAACCTGCCTAAATGCTGATTGGAAAAATAGAAAAGATACAAACCGCTGAACTGTGAAGTTATCATTTATGAATGGCAGACATTTTCCTAACTTGAACTTTCAGATAAAGGAGGTGACATAGGACATACCAGTATCAATGGCCTACTGACAACTAATTCAACCCATATCTTCTATCTTTCATATACATATTTATTACACATGGCACATATGTGCCATAAAAGAAGCAAACAAAATCCTCCTTTATCTTTGTTGACCATGAAAGAACATTGCATAAAGTTTTTGCAAATGTTGAAAGTTGTAATAATTCTGATGAAAAATATGAATTCAGACAATTGTTTCTTTCCCATCTGTTCCTCATTTTTCGGGCTCTCCGAACAAACTCCTTTATCTTGAAGGATGTCGGGAATGAAAGCGACTTGCTGAGGCTTTGCACATTTGTTGAGAAAACGTGCTCTTGGCAGATAGCTGAGACGGGGCTGAAGAAAGATCCTTAGTGAACTGAAAGGTGATGAATTACATGTTCCTTTCTCCAGGCTGGCTCCTTTTTGGGTCAGCCAGACTTAAACTTCCCTTGGCTGTGCAGTAGACCTGAAAAAAAAAGCAAAAAAGAAAAAGAACACAATTCCATGTTTGAAGGACCCGTAAAATCCAGAAACCCGTAAAATCTAGTAGTTCAGCTTGTTTATATATTTCAAGGAAATAGGAATCAGGACAGGACAGAACTGTGATGGAGGAATTAAAGGAGAATTTAATTCTAATTTTTAATTTTAATTGCATTGCATGAATTTGCCCTTACCATCTGTTTTAAAAGATCAAATATTCATGAGCGGTAGTAGATTGTAGAGAAAGTTGGTAAGAGACTTCTTATCAGGTCATTACCAGGGCATGCTTGAAGAGCAAGAAAACCTAAATCCATCTCTTTGCCTTATTCACGTTAGCTCAATTAGCCCAACTTCCCTCCCTATAGCTTGCCACAATATTTTATTCCTACAGGCTGTCTTCTTCTTCCAGATGTCACACTATAGGCATTTTAGGTGCCATTTTGCACTCCAGGAGACATATGTGGGGTTCTACATACAAACTCTAACATGAGCTTAGGAGGTGAGAAGTAGATATATATAGGTCCATGGTAGGGGAGAAGACTGAGCTAGATGAGCTCAGGCAGGTGGTTGAAAAGGGTATAAAAAATTAAACTTTTTAACTTAATAAATGCCCACAAACTAGGTTTCTAACTTTAAAAAAGGACAGCCCATCGGCTGGTGGTTGCTAGTTTGCAAACCTGGCAAGCTGTGAAACTAACTATCATAATATACTATTATCTTCATCCCTATTATTCAGTTGTGTTTAATTTCCTATTCCTGGTAATTATTTGTATATTTTGTGTATTTTATTTTAAGGGGGTGTATTATTTTGTTTGATTTTTTTGCATAGTTATCTTCCTTATATCCTTATATCCTTTTTTTGTGTGTTTGCATTTAGAATTTAAAAAAAGTTGCCAATACCCACTCACATCTCAACTTGCAATGATATTAGGTAAAGTTTACAGAGTCATTCCACCACCACCCTCTTGCCTTGCCCAGGTCCAGTATAGT
>NW_027319854.1:0-3525 GCF_032062135.1 Pyxicephalus adspersus
TCTCTCTCTCTCTCTCTTTCTCTCTCTCTCTCTCTCTCTCTCTCTCTCTCTCTCTCTATATATATATATATATATATATATATAAATATATATATCCTTATCTCTTTTTATCCCTCCCTATTTGTCTCGCTCTTCCTCTATCTTTATCCCTTTCTCTTCTGTATTTCTATTTCCCTTCTCTTTTTCTCTCTATCTCGCCCTCTCTCCTTTTTATCTATTTCTTTCACTCCGTTCTCCTCTTCTCTCTTCATTCCTCTTTATTATCCCCTCTCTTTCTCTCTCTCTCTCTCTCTCTCTCTATATATATATATATATATATATACGTATCTTTTTTCTTTCCTCCCTATATCTCTCTCTTCTCCTCCTTTCTATTAATCTTTCCCTTCTCTCTATCTCTCCCTGTCTCCTTCCCTCTCTATCTCTCTCTCCCACTCTCTTCTCCTCCTCTCTCCCAGTCCCTCTTTATCCCTCATGACTGGCCAATAGTGTAAAGTTTTCAATAGCGGATGACACAGACAGTAATGAGAAGTTATAGATGGAGAATGTACAGGAGTCTTTTCAATAATGTATGGAGAGGAGCTTGTAGTGTGATTTAGAAAGTCTGCTTATGTGCTTTTTCTCCCATATCATAATAGAGAGAACTTCACCTGAATGATGCACTTTACATGGGAACAGAAGCTGCACTGAACTCCAGATTTTTTTCAGGCCAGCCACATTTATAGACATGTTTGTTAAGACACATCATCAAAAACAAATTAGAAATTGCAAATATCACCATAGAAACCTGCAAAACAGGAAAGAATTGGATGAATCACAGCATTGCCTTCATCAGGATGGAACACAGTAACATATAGCGACCAATAATCAATGACCTGATTTACGTAAGGTAGATAAATAGTTTGTTTGGGAAAACCAGCGAAGTAGCACTTCAGAAATGAGAAGTGGTTGCTTTTAAAGTAAAGATATCATGGTTTTCTTGGGAAAGCACCATGTTTCTTGCTAAGTCTGTAAACCACAGGTAGCAGGTCAGAGACCGCTGCTTCCACTCTAAGAACAAGAGCCCTCTCTACAGCATGTTGGTGGAAGATTCATTCATTTGTCCAAATGTTTACAGGTATGGAGGAGAAATCTTCTCATGTGGACACCTGTCCCTGTTCAAGATGAGATTTGCCCCCAGGACAAGATATAACTTCCAGGAAACAGAGGGCTAAGGATCCCCCTTCCCCATACAACAGTGCCAAGTGTTTCAATGGGCAATCGCCAAGCAGCAGGGCACTCACATTGAAAGATGGAGAGATATCATGTCCATGCTGTCCACACATAGAAATATAGATATTTTTTCTCCATTCTTGGCACCTAAATGATGAAATAGAGTCGACTAAAGTAAGGTGAATATGAGTTGTTTCTGGGACCACCAATAAAACTTTAGTGTGTATGTGTGTGGGGGACAAAATTCATTATATAATGTAGAGTTATCAACAACATAGTCTCACAGTAAGATAGACTTCCATGTTTGCATCTCTTTGGTGATGCCACTCTTCTCGACATCTTTTTTTTGCCTTGTGTCTGCCATCTTTGGCTATTGGGCTGCCACTAGTAATGTAACACATGCATATGAGTAAAGCTTAAGTCTACTTTAAAACGAAGCCTAAAAAAATAAATTTGTAGTTGCTTCCTCTTTTAGGTTTTTTTTTTTTTTAGATTTTTTAGATTAGGAGGCATAAAAAGAGATTATGCTACAAAATCCCACATCAACCACCCCTTCAATCTTCTATCCAGCCTAGTAGGGTGGCTAAGCCCTTAACCACATCACACAAAGTCCAGAACCATTGGTTCTGCTTTACATGTAATGAATTTGGTGACAGATAAGGTGGTGAGACCGTAAAAGAGAAGTAGCTTTAGGAGACTCTTGGATTAAAGTAGCACTATATGTGCATCCCCCTTTTTATTTGAACACCTGACGATTAGTTACCTGGCCATCCTGATAACAGTCAACGTATAACATGAGATTTAGCTGTTTACTGGGAGTTCATATTGAAAAAGTCTGTGCCCCATTGGAGGAATTCTTATCTTTTCCTGTTCCAAAGACATAACAAAATGTAAGGACATCTCCCTTTAAAGTGGGTGGACATCCAAGCTTAGGCTGTTGTCATCAGCCCAGATGTCTCCCAACCCCTCCAGGTATTCAGCAAAATCTTGAAGAGACCCCATAGCAAACCTTTGGTGGAGGACACCCCAAAAATATATGAGCAGCCACCCAAACAAGTTGTAGTTTTCAAGAAAAGTGAAAACCCATGGTTGCTGAGGCTGTTACCTGGCTAGTTACCTGGATGCCCTTGATTTTAAATTTCCCAATCATTAACAGAAAACAGTCATTCAGATAGTAAGGTTGGCATATGGTCAAAACTCCTGACCTAAATTTCATTCCGGGACCTTTATTTGGGGTCAACATTAAGTCCAGGCAACTGGGACAGAGGTCAGAAGTATTCTTTTTATTCTCTCAGTACAGGTTTTCTTTACAGGCGGTTTTGGCTTCATATAAAACCCATCTCCAGCCTCGTAGCCATTTCTTTATTCCAGGCATGTTCACATTATCTCTATTCTTACAAGACACAGAGCCCTGTCACTCAACCTTCTTGTGTAGCTGCCTCGTCTGCGACACTGCAAGCAGGCGACCTGCACGCCCGCTGGGTTTAAAGGCACAGCTCCGATCGCGGAAGTCTTGATTTGATGTTCAACCCCATTGCTTGCCCACGGAGCCGGCTCTCTGTGGAACAAATTTGAGCTGATAAAAAGGCACGTCTGTCTTTACAGACGACTTCAGTTATTGATGCCGTCACAGGAACAATCTTCTTTTTGTTAGACTGAGTCTACATCCTACAACAAAGCGAGGTTTATGCAAAATTAAACCGCAAAAAAAGACACATAAAACAGTCTTTGGTGTAAAGTTGCGTACACAAAAAGTTGGCATAAGACAAAACTCTGGACTCCCCTGCTGGGAGAGGTCTTTGGCTAATTGGCTGGAGTAGGTTTTAAATTCAAATGCAAACCGGAGTATAACAAAATATCCTTTTAGTACTTATTTTACATATATCTACACAACCAAAATGTCTTATTTTAAATATTTATTAGGGGAAATACATGCATGGAATAACTCATACATTATAAAATGGGCTTCAATTGAATCTCTCATCAGGCCACCCACTGATACACACCTTTTCTGAGCTCCCCCACTGTGTATTCACCTGATGGAGCTGTGAGTCTGCTCAGAGTGTAAAGTCCTGGTCCGTCTGTTTCTGAGCATTTACAACATTAATGACCTTCTTCCTCCTGCCCAATGTATGTCTTGGGGCCCACCAATTGGCCACTTAGGTCCAAGCAACCACTGCCCCTTTAAAAGAAGGGTAGAAGGTCATTACTTTACATTTCCATTTCTACTAGATTGTAAGCTCTTCGGGGCAGGGTCCTCTCCTCCTGTATCACTGTCTGTATTAGTCTGTCATTTGCAATCCCTATTTAATGTAC
>NW_027319855.1:0-3523 GCF_032062135.1 Pyxicephalus adspersus
TGGCCATGATGCAAGATAAGTCAAAATCAGGTCAGTATAAGTGGCACCAATGATCTGTAAGGGTGATATTCATCCTAATGAGCAGCAATGTAAGAGGAATTCTTCCCACTGACCACCACACTAATATACTGTGATCTGTGGATATAGAAGTTATAGAAGGGGTTCTCGACGACCTGAAAATTTATTCAAGTGTTCCCTATGGTAAAAAGTTTGAGAAACAGTGTTATATAGTGTAAGAGATTGTGCACAGGTCTAGGAAGGACTACCACTGTGGCAAGGGGTACTTCTGTACTGGGCACCAATCAAAGAACTTGACTTTCACAATGCTAAAACTTTCAGACATGGAGGAGGAGGGCCCAGGAAGTTTACCTGCTATGGGTTCCAGAAATTTCGGATGGAGCTCCTGCAAGGGTCATAATATTAGATTGCAAATGCATTGCCAATGTTTGACATTATTAAATATTATTATTATTATTATTAATATTATTATTAATAATAATAATAATAATAATAAACAGGATTCATATAGCGCCAACATATTACACAGGGCTGTTCATTAAATAGGGGTTGCAAATGACAGACAGTGACACAGGAGGAGAGGACCCTGCTAGAAGAGCTTACAATCTAGTAGGTGAGGGAATTTCACACACAATAGGATGGGAGATATGTAGTGGTGGGAAATAGTGATGGATTCAAATAACAGAAGACGGGTAGGCAAGTTTGAAAAATGGCTTTTATGGGAACTTTTAAATGAGCAGAAAGTAGGGGAAAGCCAAATAGGACGAGGAAGACCATTCCAGAGAGTTGGAACAGCTCTAGAGACGTCTTGTATCCGTGCGTGTGATGAGGTTATGAGTGAGGAAGTCATTAGTAGGTCATTGGAGGAGCAGAGAGAGCGGCTAGGGGGGTATTTTTTTACCAAGTCAGAAATGTAAGTGGGACAAGAACTGTGGAGGGATTTGAAGGCAAAGCACAGGAGCTTGGATTTGATTCTAAGGTGAAATAGAAGCCAGTGTATATCAAAATATTTTTCTTTGCATTGGCTGTTGATTACATTCTCATCATTGTCATCGCTTTCGGCATTTCCTGGAAGTGTGTGTCAGCTGTGCTTATCTTCTTATCAGAGTCTGCTTTATCTGTATAGGAAGCTTACCGGAATGACACTTATATATACAATGATCTAATAGAAATGTATGACTTGTATCATTGCATTGTTTATATAGCTATATTTACTTTTATCTTTGCATCTGTTCAGCGAGGATGCTAATTTCAACTGATTCAGGTGTTTGCAGGTATAGGTACGTTAATACTTCAGCAGGCAAAGAGGCTTTTAAATATGTGTTTATAAAATTTTATATGAAATTGGCCCCTTTAGTTTAAAATAGACACAAGTTAGTAGAACCTAAATTTCTGTCTGTAACAGAAGGTGGCGTCAGTGTCAATAAAACCCCAGCAGCATTTCTCTATTAGGCACTTAATGCTGCACTGGATCCCTTGGAGCTATGCAGCCACATACACCATGGGACCTTTGTTATAGCTGTCACAGCTCGGAAATACTTTATACTGATTTTTGTATTCCAGGAGTTCCCCCAGTATGTGATCACTTCTGATAAATAACAAATATTTCCCTATTTGTAGAAGACTCATACAAGGGTAGTAATCACTCATTCAGCAACTCAATCTCTAAGGGGTTCTCTAAATGGGTATGTAATGCAAGGTCTCATTGGATATAATTTGATTAGATTGTTCAGGTAGGTCAAAACTTAACAAAAACTTAACAAAAAGACAACCTAAACCTTTTAGACCTTCATTTAATCAAATTATATAGCAGTGTTTCTTAACCAGGGTTCCTCCAGAAGTTCCTTGAGCAATGGGCAGTTTTTGCCTTTTAGTGGGGCAATAACTGTGTAGGCATTTGAAGGCAAAGCACAGGAGCTTGGATTTGATTCTAAGGTGAAATAGAAGCCAATGTATATCAAAATGTTTATCTTTGCTTTGGCTGTTGATTACATTCTCATCATTGTCATCGTTTTCAGCATTTCCTGGAAGTGTGTGTCAGCTGTGCTTATCTTCTTATCGGAGTCTGCTTTATCTGTATAGGAAGCTTAGCGGAATGACACTTATATATACAATGATCTAACGGAAATGTATGACTTGTATCATTGCATTGTTTATATAGCTATATTTACTTTTATCTTTGCATCTGTTCAGCGAAGATGCTAATTTCAACTGATTCAGGTGTTTGCAGGTATAGGTACGTTAAATACTTCAGCAGGCAAAGAGGCTTTTAAATATGTGGCAATAGTTTGGTTTTTTTGGCAAGTAACTGTTTATTGGTTCCTTAAATGGTCAGCACTCATAAAAGAGTTAGCCTCAAAGCCGAGAGAAAGAAAAAACAAAAGTGCAGGGAGTACATGGCTGGGAGGTAAATAGGCAGGGGTTAAAGTAAATATTTGGGGGTAAAGCAGAACCAAATACAGTTTACATTCACCTAAATCTACTTTGTCGTGGATGCCGCCATCTTCTTCCTTCTTCACTCCCTTGGCCATCTTGATTGCCCAGGTTTGAATAATGTATCTCCCATTGAAGGCATGCAGGAGTGTATTCAATCTCGTGAGGTGCAGGGGAAGCCCGGATGCACCAGGTACCCCGGCATTCACAGCTGAGCGGGTTCGACAGTTGAAAAAAGCGACCAGGCAAGTGAGTATGTTGCAGAAGCAACATCATCCCCATCATCCCTTTCTAAATTTTACTTTAATTCTGCTTAAGAAAGGGTCATTTACCTGACTGGTAGGAGGTGGTGTGTAAGGGCTGTTCAGAAGTTCTCCATGCAGGAAGAAGGTGAAAGTTCAGACAAGTTTCAGCTGATGATAAGAGAGAGGTTACCACCCACCTGACTTTGGAGGTTTTTGGGCAGTTGCTTGCTTGGTTGGGGTCAAAGCAGGCCATGGTCCTCAAAGCCATGGTTCTTGCTGGTTTGTGAAATGGTGAGAGACCAATGATGATGTCCTTTTAATTATGAAGCCAACTTTTAGTGACCAAATAGATATGCTTCGGGATAGTCTGCGGGTTATGGCCCCAGTGTGGTCGGGGATCAACAATATTTATGTTTTTGTAAATTCATAGAAAGTATGTTAAATCTTTGTGGTGTCTTCTTGGACCTCCAACCCTATCAGATATGTTATCTGGTTCTGTGTAATGTTTCATTGTTATGGTTATTTATTTTGTAGTATGTTATTTATAATAAATGGGTGCTATGACCACGTGATCCTAGGTATGGGATCCATTTTCATTTTGGGAAGACATGGGGGTTGGGAGGTAGGTCAAGCTGCAGGCAGCTACTTTGGTCATAAAAATTACGTTTTTTGTCCAACGGTGGTGAATCAGGTAATGGCTTTGTTGCTCTTTATGGGACTCCAGTGGTAAGATCTCCACACCGTTTTTGGTGGATGGGTTGTTGACCACCTTGGAGTCTTACCCCTTCTGAAACAACAGAGGTGCTCCTGTGTGACTTCTGATGTGT
>NW_027319856.1:0-3521 GCF_032062135.1 Pyxicephalus adspersus
AAAAAAAAACAATGTATATATGAAATATTGGATAAGATAATCACATATGTACAAGTTGTAGCTCACAGGTGGTACAGTAAAGAGTGTTGTCCACCACTTCTGCTGCATCGTTCATAGTTTTAACTATTTACATTGTTGTAAACACAAAAAAAATAAAAAATGAAATCTCTAGGTTCCATGAATTCCCATAAAAGATCCCCAATGGCATTGCTCACAGACTTATCTGACTATATCTTGCAGCTGGTGCTGGCCACAAGGATATGTCCACTCTCATACTTTGACCATATTAAGCCCTGAATGGGGGAAACACCTGTCAGAGGATGAGGGCAGAGATCTTATGGTGAGCCTTTCAGTACCAAGTGCATAGTGACGCGACCATGCATACAACAGAGAGTAATAAAAAATTCATTTTGGAAGTAAGGATCATTTGTGCTTCAATGTGCATAATATACATAAGTCCTGATTTAGGAAATGCCATCTAACAAGGCAAATTCTACCCACTTCTGATTCATTTTTGCTCAAATGATTGTGTTGTCATGATTGGTAAAGGTCTGTTCAATTATAATAGGTGCTCTATTTATAAAGAAGAAATTACAAGTCATTTATCAACTTCTTGCTAGTTATCAACTAGCAAGAAAATCATGGAGATTGAGCATTGTAATAAAAACAAAACAAAACCTGCATCTAATTATTGCCCTGGAATTGTCAGTTACATAGGCTGACAGATATATGTGGAAGGTACAGACTGCTCCCCCAAAAAATTTTACAATGTAAAAATAGCAAGCAATACTTTTAGTTTTAACATGCTAGAAATTATCAGTTGTTTCTAACCTAATAAAGGGTTTCAGAGGCTGATGGGCCTACATGATATGATATGCTATTTCCGGACAACTGAAGACCTTTTAAGTATTTACCTGTCCAAGTGGCAAGCAGCTTGTAGTAGTTAGTCACCCTCAACTGGATTTATTTTTTCAATATTGAAGACATGTCATGGACACCCAAAACAGCAAGAATCAAACTCCAAACTACATTTCCCAGCATCACTGTATTAAAAGGCAGGAATTAAAATAACATTAGCAGGTGATATGGAGTTGAGTCAATCTCTTAACAGGAAGGTAAAAGGCACAAGAGGTCCTGTACCTGGCACAGGTACACAATGGTCCTGATTTATTAAAGCTCTCCAAGGCTGGAGAGGATACACTTTTATCAGTGAAGCTGGGTGATCAAGCACACCTGAAATGGATTTCTTAAAAGTCATTTTCTATTTGTTAGGTAATGTTTTGAATTCTGAACCAAATGCATTCCAGGTTTGCTGGATCACCCAGCCTAACTGATAAAAGTGTATTCTTTCCAGCCTTGGAGAGCTTTAATAAATCAGGCCCAATGCGTTTTGAATCCAAAAAATGTGGTTATAAAGACAACACTACAAAACATGTTTGCTTTGATAATTTTCCCTGTTCAGCTTTAGTTGTAGTTGGACTTTAGGTAATTTAGTTGTAACTTGTAACTTGGCCATGAAGGAGAAGCAGAATGATGAGTTTATATTTTTTATTTTTTTATTTGTAATCACATAAACACTATAGCATATCTGTTTGGCTTCTAGTGCTACTGTTCCATCTAAGATTTCCCATCTTAAAACATTGTGCTAGTAGTTGTGGTTAACCTTGGTTTTAATATCTAGTAGATATGATCTCAACCTTGTTATCAATCTCATCAGTCGTGAGGAAACTTATGTGGCAAAACAAGTCTACTGCAAAAGATTGAATGTACTATATTGAATGACATATCTCTGTACCTTTAATGATGAAATACATTATGGTAAAATATAATAAATGTTTGATATATTGTACAAGTAGTTATTTTTAAGTCCTTAATTCTACAACCTGCTAAGGACCGTATGACTTATTTTGTAATGTCCCAGTATGTAAAACCTTAGAATTAACAGAAGGAGTACTTTCTTTTTCTCAGGGCTGAATTTCTTTTTACAGTTTGTGGTTCATAACTACCATCGAACAGAATGTTAAAATGCATCTCTTTGAGGTTTATTAATTAGTATCATCTATGCAGGCTTCTCATTAGTTAACTGTATGCTCTTAAACATTCCATAATAGCAGGTTAATGTGGGAGATTCTCTCCTATAGCTGTTAATTGATACACATTGTTGAGTGCTCTGACCACACATTAAAGTTGCATTTTTTTTTCCTTACAGCTAATTACATTAAAATTGCATTCCTTGAATCTGATTTTTTTTTTATTATTAAAGAAGCAGAAATTTATGGCCCTCTCTCTAATTACGGTTCACCTGAACAGCTAATTAAAAGACGATTAAAAGAGATGCGTTTTATTTCCAATTACGCCCTCACAGTACACACTCGCGGAGGGGCTTACAGTCTGTGTTGTGTCAAGCTTGTAATTAATGCCACAATGGAAATTCTGCTCTGTGTGAGCTGAGACACTGGAAAGTCAAACAGGGGCTTTATCACAAGGGAAATTTGTCAAGTTTTATCCAGGATTCACCTTTGCATTAGTTATTACCTCTTAGATTAGGTGCTGGCATGATATGTCAAATATATACAGTATATTTTCCTATGACATATTGATATGTAAGGCAAAAAAAAAACAGTAAACACAACATAAGCATATATTGGTTGTATAGTGGCATTTTTAAAATGTATATAGCAAATAAGCTTCTGGCAAGGTTGACCAAAAGGACACACAAAGTACCATAAACTTACAGCAAAAAAATGTCATACCTTTTTTATTACAAATGAAGAAAATAAAAAAAAACACAATTTAGGATAGTACACACAAAAGGTAAACTCATGCAAATCATATGTTAAGAGCCCAATTATGTTTAATAAACTCTTGGCTGTATTTGTGCTAATAAAAGCTACCCAGGAGCTATTTATATAGCCATGTTTTCTCTTGCATTGATGATGGTCTGAACCAAGTGAAATAAATGGTTCTGTCATTTAGAAACCAATGTTACTGGATGTAGGGCTGCCCACAGGAAAGGACATGATTTGCATTGCTCTGTCCTATATTAGTAAAGTAAGGAATTTTAGTAACTTTTGAATGTCAGAAATGGTAAAAAAAATGTTTTGCTTTTAAGCTAGACAATGGACCAGACTGTAAAGTCAAGGTAAATGTGATGTGTGAGTTCTTTTTTCTGGTTACCTGGATTTCTTTGCAGAGATGCAGCTGTTAAAAGAAGACCAACTGACTAATTGCTTGTTATTTTCTCCAATCTGAGAGTCGTTGCTTCATCCCAGGAGCTCCCTGCTATATACTGAAATCACTAGCTTTTATTTATCAAACAACCTACGAAGTGCAGAAACTTAAAAAATTTAAATAAAAAAAATATCTAATCAATACTTGGTTTAGCCATCTTTTGTCATCAAAACAGCATTGATTCTCCTATGTACACTTGCACATAGCTTTTTTTGTTTTTTTTAAAGAACTCAGCAAGTAGGTTGTTCCAGACCTTTAAGGGAACTGACCACACATCTTCTGTTGATTTT
>NW_027319857.1:0-3520 GCF_032062135.1 Pyxicephalus adspersus
GGGTGGTGTGAGCCCTGAGAAGGGCCAAGGCGCAGAGTCTAAGCAGTAACCAGGTTTTCTCCAGAGCCTCTGATGGTGAGGATGTTGCGCTGCTGGTTACTGCCAGGTTGCGGTCCTTGGGCACACCAAGGTGGGCAAAGCATGGTGCCAAATCACTAAGCAGAAGGATAGTCGAGGTAAGCCGGTGTCGAGACAGGCAGCAGGCAAGAGAGGTCAGGTCACACACCAGGGGTCAATAGCCAGAGATCCAGGAGACAGACAGCAATGACACAGGGGCCACTGCAAGGAACACAGGAGACACTGGAAACAGCAGGAGGCACATGTGATGCAGGGATATCCACAGGCAGACAGGAACTGCTTAGGAAAGTTGGCTGGGAACCAAAAAACTGGACAATGAAGGGTTAACACAGGAGCTGGACACAGGAAACACTGGATTAAGCAGCAGGTGTACAGGAACTGGATCACAGAACTAAGGCGCTCAGCACTAGTGAAGTCTTGTTGCATGAAACAAAAAATGTAGTTTGTGAGCCAGCTAAATAGCAAGGACTGATCAAGAGGCTAATTCCTGATTGGCCAGCGGATTGGACGGAGTTGATAAAGCTTGGAAACAGAGGCACGCCCATCATCAGAACTGCAAGCATGCGCAGGAGAGGGATGCATGTGCGTTAATGAGGAACAGGTAAGTGTGACACCCAACTTACATTGTTTGATGAGATCTATAAATCAGATTGGTGTAAAAAAATGTGAACATTTACCAGATTGTTACTTTTGATCGTATTTTTAAAGGTTGCTCCTCCCTCATTGTTTGGCTAATGCTGCAGAGGGAAATCAATCTCCATCTCTTTAGGACTCTATGGATAATGTGTTCCCATGTTGAGTTCCCTGGTCTGAAAAACTTGTACTCATAATGAATTTTGTTCTATATACATTCTGTGCCTGTTATTAGGAATTCCCACCTATCCCGTGTTGCGTTCCAGGCTCTATATACCTGCTGTGCCCATTATAGGGTTGTAAGGCCATGGTCTGGAACTCACCAGCATCCAATCACTCAATCTAATGCTGCACCCTTTACCCTTTATATTTAGTCATAAAGAGATGGAGATTGATTTCCCTCTCGCTAAACTCGCTAAACACAGTTGCCCCCAGGATTTCAGAGTGCAAAGCATGGCATCTGAGCAGGACTGACATGGGACCAGGAGCCCACAAATCAGGACAGGGGATAAAATGGAGTCAGAGACAACCCAGAGTCAGAGACTAGGTGATCTACAGATAACACAGTACCGGAAACTCCAGCAAGTCCAGAATACAGAGCCAGAGGTCATACACCGGTATTAGTCAGCCTAACAAGGTATCTAAGTGTAAAGACAAGCAAAGTCAGGGTCATGGGTATATGTCGGTTCAGACAGCAACAGGTCATGCAGCAGATAATTGCACCACTAGCAGGTCAGTCAGGCTAAATGCTACATCAGGCAACTTGTGCATGGGGGCTATAAGGAACTAGTAACGAATGTCAGGGTAAGATCATAGCCAGTAACTAATAAGCTCATTAGCTGTAGCACATATTCTGAAATCCTCTTCATCTGCACCCAATCTCAATTTATGTGCTGGGGATGCTGAGACACACATGAACGGCTAAAGGGAAACTGGGGATGCTGTGAGCTGCAGAGCAGACAGCTAACTTGTTTTCCTTCGATGCTGCAAGCAATGCCATCGGAGCGAGCCACAGCAGTCCCAACACTGGATCTCCTGGTGGATACACCATCGCTGTGCTGAATTCCTGGGTCTTTGCATCTGCTGTGCCAATTATGAAGGATTCCTATTATCCTTGTGCTGAGTTTCGGGGTCTGTGCACATTATGTGCCTATTAGGATGGTTTCTTCCCATTCCTACCCCCCGGGTTCCTGGGTGTGTACACTTGCCATGCCCACTATTAGGGATTTCCAGTATGCCAATTATGAAGAGCTCCCACTTCGTTCTCAGGTCTGTGAACTTTCCATGCCCACCATGGGTGCCTCCTTCTAACGCTGTGCTGATTGTGACTTGGTGTATCTAAGATAAGAAGCCAATAGCTGACTCGTCCCATCAGGTTCCACCTATAATAACTCACAATTTTATGATGGTATCAACCTCTACCCTCAGTATTTGTCTTTTTGGGTTTGGCATTTTGCTTCTTTATTTTTTTAAATCCATGGTGTACTATTTATTGTCTGTTTCTTATTTCCATACAAAGATGAAAATCTTATTATCATGAGACTGTAGCTATTCTCTCTTTGAGGATAAAAAAAAAAACAAAAAAACTTCAAGCTGTTTTGCTGAAAAATAAGTTTTCACATCAACTTAATAAATCAATTCTGGGTTCTATTTACGTATATTGTCATTGCCCGGAGTCACTGTTCTATGATTTCCATGCACACATTCTGGATTTATGCAAGGCCCTGCATGTATATTTGTATATATTTGCAGACGGCTCCCATAGATTCTGCTTTGACGATCATTTATCTTTTCAGTGTAAGCTCCGTTATGCAGGAATTCATCTTAAGTTTAAATGACAACCGGGCAAAGGATTATGGGAGTTATGATAGTGGAGGTTGTGTGCTGCGGGTGGGGAGTGTGATGCTTATGTGCAAGCATGCAATATGTAATTAGGGTTTATTTAATCTGATACTTAGTTATTCATTTAGAGTACAGTTCACCAAAATAAATATTGAAAAAACATAAACCAAAGTTTTATCATCGCATATCAGCCCCAGGTGTAAAACTTTTGTCAAAACTAAATGAAATAAAGTAATTCATAATATCAGTGTATTGTCATTAAATAATAATCATAAATATTCATGATGTCATGTGATTTTTGCAAATCATTCATAAAAAAAAAATGAAAAAAACAATTCTTTCATAGCACCACTGTCACCCCCGGTCATAACACCGTCCCTACAGGCACCCCAGATCATTACATTATGCCCACAGGTGCCCCAAAATATAACACTGCCCCGACAGGCACCCAGACCAGAATACTGCCATCACAGGTACCCCAGTTTATACCATTTCCCTCACAGGTACCTCAGATCATAACAATACCCCACAGGCACCCCAAATCAAACAAATGCCCCACCAAGCACTCTGCAAAAAAACACTGCCCCCACAGGCACCTCAGATCATAACAATTTCCCCACAGGTACAAAAGATCATAACACTGTCCCAAAAGACCCCCCAGATTATAATACTTCACTTATTGGCATCCCAGATCATAACACTGCCCCCACAGGCGCCCCAGATCATACCAATGCCCCAACAGGTACAACAGATCATAACATTGCCCCAAAAGGCACCCCAGATCATAATAATGCCCCCACAGGCAACCCAGATCATATTAATGCCCCCACAAGCACCCCAGATCATAATAATGCCCCCACAGGCACGCCAGATCATAGCACTGCCCCCACAGGCACGCCAGATCATAGCACTGCCCCCACAGGCACGCCAGATCATAGCACTGGCCCCACAGGCACCCCAGATCATA
>NW_027319858.1:0-3517 GCF_032062135.1 Pyxicephalus adspersus
GTGAGATATGTGAAGCCAAAATTAGAGGTCATTTGGTAGCATTTTCCTTTATTTGACACAGAAAAGGGATAAAGGGCCTGGATAAGGCTGCAAGTGATGGTTGTACTGGAGATGCACAAAGTTAGAGTGGATTGTAAGGATTGGATGGGCCAAATACTCTATCGCTCTCCCAGGTTAGAAAGTGGAGATGATTTTTAAACCTGCAAAATCCTCATACCAAGGCACCTCCAGTTCAGATTAGGGAGTAGAGTTGCAATCTGAGGCCAGGCGTCGTTCAGGAATCGAGGTCTGGAAGCCCGTATGCCAAGAGGTTGGAGGTATCCTGTAAACTAAGAGACAGGAAGGCCTCCAGATTGAGGATGCTAGTCAGTCTGGCCTGGTGGCGTCTCTTCAACAAAAAGACAGCGACAATGAGGGTAAATAAGCATGGTAGACGGTGTTAATAAAAGGTCAAATTGTGACGGCAGTTTTTTTTTCCATTTTTTTTATTTAGCAACAGCTATTATGTCTGTTACAAATCCAAGTCATCTTGGGAAAACAGGGCAGTCAATTCCTTATGATCATATATTATATACATCTAACCAACCAGACAAAAACACATAATGCCTTCCAGGTACCTGCAACACAGTTTTAATACAGTACATAACACACGCATCTAAAAGAGACCATGAAAAAAATCTCAAAATCCGTTGTATTTGTACAATGTAATCAGCAATGAGTAATAAAAGGCGTCTTAAAAAAATATTCACAAAGAAGTAAAAAGTTTATATATGGACTATAGTACAGCACATGCAATGTATAACTGATCCATCTAGGATCCTTTTAGTGCACCCGCTGGTAGGATCAAAGAATTAGTAGAAAACACAAGTTTGATGAATAGAATGCATATACAAAGATACAGTATCAAAGTGATGTGTAACCTCTGTTTTTGAGTGCAATGACATGCTGCTTAATCTTTAAACATAAATGTACAAGTAAAATACATAGACTTTGAGGATAACAGAAAAGATTTCTGAAAAGTGGGGGTTCAGGAAAAGGCTTTATAAGCAGGCTTAAATTTGTGAGAGGCCACATAGGCTTAGCCTAGGGAGGTAGGACAGTTATAGGGCAGAGGTGCACATGGTTTGTCCTAACACTTGTGACTGCTGTAAATAAGAAATATATTGTATATGCGTGTGTAAACAACTAAGTTAAAGCCTAATTCCAGTAAAAACTTTTGAATTTGCTTTGAATAGAGATGGGAAGCAATAGAGCTTCTATTAGATTTATATAGCTCTTGCTCTGGCAAGATTTGTATTCACTTAATTCTTCTGACAGATATAAAAACCTGATGGCAGTTTTATTTCCCCACCACCCAATTCAAATTAAAGAACTTAGCTGGACATTGGCTTTGAAAGAAGGCCAGTTTCAGACAGACAAATGATCTATTGTGTACAAGGACTAACGGTAACATATTTGCAATAGATGTATGGTGTTACAAGCAATAATTCCACTTCTAAAAGACCATTTCATACCAAGCAGGGCAATAAAAGAAAACAGGACAACAGCTATTTATATACACATTTCTTACCAAAATTAGGGCTTCAAGGAATTCTATTAAAAAAATGAATAGAGCTATTAATACACTTACCCATTTGACCTCCCATGGCTGCAAAAAACTGAAGGGGTTGCTTTTTTTGGCAACCCTCATAGTGTGTTCCCTTGATCTGGCATTGATGGACCATATATTAGGGAGTTTATAGAGGAAAGCCAAGCTACTAGAAAATCCATTTTATATATACTGGAGGTTACAGAACCTTTCTGAACATGATCTTAAAACTTCCCATTTTCACAACCCCAAAGTCCTTTCTGTACATGGTCTTAGGATGCCAAAAGTGTCCATATAAATTCATCCAAATACATGTGACATTTTACAATGTGGTGTTGCCAGCTAGCTACCACTTTTCTTCCATTTATCATAAATTACACCTTTATACTAAGCTAAAAATAAATAATATAAACATAAAATGGGATATACAGATTACAAACCTGTATGTTTTAGCCCACAGACGGATGTTGGCACACTCTGTGGCTTTGGTTTTAATAAATAATCAAGGTGTGCCTGCTTGATACTAAATTGAATTGTATTAGTTTAGGAATGAACAGGGATCATGTGAATTGAAATTCAGTGATATTAAAGGTTGCTGAAAACAAAATCAAACTGCAAAAAGAACAGGCAGACAAAAAACCTTTTTTTGTCAGGGCCATTTTAAGATGTAAATATGCCCAATATAAAGCTTATGCCATTCAGCCTCATCACAGTATTACACAGAAAGTATGGCGAGCCAAGTATCATAAACAGAGAAAAGCGAAGTATTACCAACAGTTCTTTGCATTATGTTAGAGCTAGGGGGGGCAGAGACGTCAGACCTTTGATCATCTCAGTGTCAGGCTTAGTAATTGATTGTATATGATGCCAATTACTAGGCCTGCATCATATGAAGAAGCCAAATGCTTTTGCAGTGGCGGCCTTTGCAGTGGTAGCCAAGGGAAAAGAAACGTAAAGGGAGCACTGGAGATGTAAAAAGATTTGGCAAAATGACAATGTCTGCTTAGCCTAAGTACATAAAAATGTAAACATTACGTTTTGTTTGCAGAACGTGTGCAGAATTACATAAATAAACTGCAGGACCCAGCACAGATATCCACACTGTAAGGAAACCATTATCTTTTCAAGATAAATTGTTATGTATTCACTTACATTATATATACTCACTTTTCTGTAAATAAAACTTTTAAAACAAAACACAAAAACACTTTAGGAGGGCATAATTAAGGGCAATTTGAAAGGGCATTCTGAATTTTCAAAAAAAAAAAAATATATAAATTATTATAAAAATTATAAAAATATATAAATAAATTAAGAAATAGGCTGTAAATTAAAAAGTGACTCCAGAAAACAGGTGAAATTGCTCTACCAAGTCCGATGCATCACTGAACACTTTATTTTGCTTAACTCAATTAACCCTAATCTGAGCTCATTGTTTTCTACATACATTGCAGTGCACACAGGTTTAGTAGGTGTGAAGTAGTGTAATTTATTTCTTTTTGCTTCCTTCAATATCAGTCATATTCAAACTTTTAGGGGTGAATATGTGTAATTGATGTAGAAACCTGTACCGGCATTTTTGTTAGTGTGTGTGATGTTATTGCAGAGGAGCAATTCCTGGATGTGTAAATAAAGTAAACTTCCTTCTGCATGTTCTACCAAAATACTTCTGTTTGTGTTGTTGACTAAGAGTTCCTTTTCCTTGTATTCCCTTGTTCCCTGTATGTTGAAATGTTTGTCTACAGGACAGTGAGCAAGGGCAAACAGAGCACTGGACAGCAGCAAAACATGCCAGGAGTTCTAGTTCCTTCCAACTCTATCAAAAACTAAAAACCAAACGTTTTGATTACAGATATGTTTTAAAAAGATAATATGTTGCTTTTATGTGTAAATCACAGGTTTTCCCAGTAATAAAAAAAAATTATAAAA
>NW_027319859.1:0-3515 GCF_032062135.1 Pyxicephalus adspersus
TTGGACTGACTATTTCTCCTCCTATCTCCCATTTGTCTCTGATTTGGAAGGACTGTCCCTTTTTTTACCCCACCTGTCTCTGATTGGCATTGACTAACCCTCTTCATACCTCCAAACTGTCCCTGATTTGGATCCCCCACCTGACCCCGATTTGATCTGTCCCTCTTCATATCTCCCAACTGCCCCTGATTTGGAAAGACTTTCCCTGTTCATTTCTCTCACCTGCCCCCGATTTGGACTGATTGTCCCTCTTCATATCTCCCACCTGCTTCTGATTTGGACTGACTGTCCCTCTTCATATCTCCCATTTGTCTCTGATTTGGACTGACTGTCCCTCTTCATATATCCCACCTGCTTCTGATTTGGACTGACTGTCCCTCTTCATATATCCCATTTGTCTCTGATTTGGACTGACGGTCCCTCTTCATATCCCACATCTGTCCCTGATTTAGACTGACTGTTTCTCCTCCTTCATATCTCTCACCTGCCCCCGATTTGGACTGATTGTCCCTCTTCATATCTCCCCCTGTCCCTGATATGGACTGACTATTTCTCCTCCTATCTCCCATTTGTCTCTGATTTGGAAGGACTGTCCCTCTTTATACCCCACCTGTCTCTAATTGGGACTTACTGTGCCTCTTCATATCTCCCACCTGACCCTAATTCAGACTGACTGTCCCTCTTTGTACCCCATCTGTCTCTGATTGGGACTGACTGTGCCTCTTCATACCTCCAAACTGTCTCTGATTTGGAAGGACTGTTCCTCTTGAAACCCCCACCTACCTTGATTTGGTGGGAATCTTTCTCTTCATACCTCTCAATTGACCTTAATTTGAAAGGACTGTCCCTCTTCATATCTCCCTCTTCACCTACCCGTGATTTAGATGGACTGTCCTTCTTCACACCAACCGAAAAAAAAAAATAATAATTTGCCTATTAAACCAATAATTTTTTAATACTAATTTTAAGCATCACAAATGAGGGTGTGGCAGGGGGCGTGTCATCTTCCTACATCCTAAAAAGATTCCCTCCAAATGTTAGCAGGTTTTTCCTATAGTCAGTTAGCGTTGTCACCCTAGAACAGGAAGTGTGTTATTGACAGGATCACCAGATGCCAATTTAAAAAAAAGCCTTAATAAAGAAAACCAATGCAGCCATTGAATCAAAGAACCAATGAGCTGCAATACATTAGATTGTTGTTTCTGGGTTTGTAACATTGTAACAAAGGGGTAATGTACAGGGAGAGGGATCAAATAAAGCTTTTTTTAAGGGGTTCGGTACAGAAGACGGACAGGTGACAATGGCAGAGGTGCACATGGAGCTCCTTGGAGATTTTAAAGGCGTTGAAGGACGCTGCAGGGGAGGGGATGGAGATCACACACCAGTCGCATTGTCTGATGCCTGCATCTGGCTGTAACAGTGACAGCTCTGTTTGCTGCGCAGATCTCATTCTCGCCTCATCGGCCGCCACCGCCGTCCTGGTTCCTCGGTGACACCAACGCCTGTCTGATCTTTGTCTTCCTGCAGGTAGCATGACCTGGGGCGCTCGCATGGAGGGAAAGTCTTATAAGGACTGACAAGTCGGAGGGAAACTCGCTGCTGAAACCAGTATGAGACTGAAGCTGAGCGTGCTGGACCTGTGTCACACCGTCCTGTGCATTGGCTTGATGCTTTGCGGTGAAGGGTAAGCCAGGGGAAAGGAAGGGCGGTCAGGTGGGCAGAGGTAGGGGTGGGGATAGAAAAGAAGGAAGGTAGGGGAGATGGCGATACGTCGAATTTGAGGTGGAAAGGAAAAGGTCTGATGATAGGCGCATGGAACCGCGCAGGAGGATTGGGGCCGCCAGTGGGGGTTCAGCACCAGGTAGGTGTAAAGGTAAATTATGCCCCATCGGACCTATCAATAAACCCAACACTAACATTCAAATTGTCCCTACTCATACCCTAATACTAACCTTTATACTACCTCATCCCCAACGGTGCTGTATGTACAGCATCGTTCATGCATCGTGCAGTCTTTTCTCGTTGGAAAGGATCGTGAAAGATCCTTTCCAACGAGAAAAATTGTATGTGTGTATGCAGCTTCAGTGAGGTGATTTGGATCTGTGAATAAGATTACCTCCTGGGGGCATCAGTGATACCAATTGAATTTACATTCTTGATGAATTAGGTGGCCTTGAGGGTAACATAAATGTACACTTTGTAAGAGGCTTTTGTCACACTTTCTAAGATGTTTCTCAGCCTACCCCTATTATAATGAATGCCATTTTTTATGTAGTTGTTGCCACTACAGGTTGTGCCAGGACTGTGTGAGGTTCATTACTATCGCACAGATCCATAGTTGCCAGACAGCAGACTGCCGGGAAGTGTTGATCTATAGAAAGATTTATTTTAAAAGTTAATGAATCGAATTACATTAAATCAATGTTAAATAATAAAATATGACATTTTATAGAAGGTATGCACTTTTGTAGTTACCCCTCAAATGACTGGAGGTGAGTAGGACTAGGTGTTATGTAGCGCTGTGACCTACCTGTCTGTGACTCTGAACCATTTCTCGAAGTTGCTGGTCACTCATGCAAACAGCAATGTCTCTTTTGGTTTCAGGTGGGATTCTGCTGCCGTGTTCAATAGAGAGGCTGAAAAAGAGTGCAGCAAGACTCTAAGTCTGAACAAAAACTTCACTACTGATTATTGACACAATTGTTAAGCCCACAAGAATAACCATTTTATTTCAATGTTTTGGCCATCCACTTAGTTCAGCTCTGATCAGGTAGATTGATGTTACTGATACTGTGACTCACTTGGTATTTTTCCATTTAGTGGGCAGTTTCTTCAGGCTTTGCTCCAGTTGATGGTGTGCTCTGGTGGCCAGGGTGCTGTTTAGAACTTCCTCCAGAGACTTCCCAGGAAAGAAATTCATTATTGTGGATGGCACCTGCCAAGAAAGAAACAAATAATTAATTAGCCAGAAATCTATGTGGTTGTAAAGCTTTCCAAATATTGCAAGAAATATTTTTATGAATGTGACTAGAAGTGACCTAAAGGAATTCAAAGATAAAGATCCTGCTGTAAAGTTTTGCCTGCAACAGACAGAGCTTAATCAGGTAATACTTTACCTTTCTGCAGTGCATTTGAATCCTAGAGTTGCTGTATTGGATTTTCTTCTGAACTGAAGCAGGGTGAAGCTACTGGTCCTCACTTCTGACATGATCTATCTCTAAAACGAGCCCGATCAACATGTTGTGTTTAACTGAGGTTTCTGCAATCCTGTTCTTAAGCTAGGTACACACTTCCAATTTTTATCGTTTGTAAACGAACGAGGAACGATCCTGCACGATATCTGCGAACGATCATATGGCACCATTCCTGTACCTACAGATAACGACACGATCGTTCAAAGATATTGTACACGCGATAGATGCGATCGTTTGAACGATACAGGAAGTGACGTGCACCACAGGAAGTGAGCGAACGTTCGTTCACCGCGCATGCTCAGACCATGGACGATCACTGAA
>NW_027319860.1:0-3514 GCF_032062135.1 Pyxicephalus adspersus
CCTCACAGTATATGGGTGCCACAGCAGGGGCGTAATCCACATATCACAAGGCCATAATTGACAGACTATGTTTTAACTGTTGCTGACCCTTGGACTAGATGATGCTTAACCTTCTTCAGCCAAGGAATGGGGCAGGCTCTGTCTTACTTTCTGTAGCTTCAAATGCACATTGTGTAAATGTCATGGTGTGCAGTGAAATTAGAATAAACTATTTCATACAAAGGGAGCAGCCTGTACAACTGTGCAAGATTTAAAGTGGAACTATAGCTTTGAAAAAACTTTTTATTGCATAAGGTATAGGTGATCTTTTTAAAAATCTTGCAGTCTAACTACATTGTCCTGAACACAATAAATATAGAATAGATAAATCCTTTAAACATTGCTAATGTATATATATCATTACCATGGAAGAAGCTAATGAACACAGTTTGCTTCCCTAAGCAAGGAAACACGTTTAAATATATGGGTCTGATTCAACAATCCTTCACAATGCCTTTATCTTTCACCAAATGCTGGCACTGCCTTCAACTCCCTACATTATTGCAGTACACTCTTGGAGTGCTAGAGATTCACTAACGTGTTAGCCCAACCATATTATTGTATAAGGATACACTCTACTTAGCAGTGTTCTCCCCAGCCCCTTTTAGCTGGGCTCACTTTTAAGTAACCATCCAAAAACAGCAATGTGGCTATGGAAAGTTGGGTCACAATACAAGGGCACTGGACATATAGGGCATAATACAAAGATGATGGAAAAATGGGACATACTAAGAGGTTTTGGCATTAGAAAGTTGGAACAATGTATGTATGTAAATGTATTGCTCAGACAATGTTTGACCGCCCACCCACAGCTTCTTTCTACCCACCTTAAAAAAGTTTCTGGGGAGAACAGTGAGTTAGTATTAAAAACCTAACTGTGATATTCATATAAAATCCAATCCCAATCTCTTTAATGGGGAATTGTCTCTTCCATATGTGTTTAGCTGGGTGTCAGATACTCTAAATCTGATGAAGAAATGATTGATATGTGGTTAACTCTGTCCTCTTGCCCCATCAATGTGATGGTTCTGGAGTTTGCATACCAGGTTTTGCTCTGCTGTTATCTAATCCACTCCTATTTAGCTATATGAATCCTGAAGTGTCAACCCATTGTTTTCAAGGATGTGACACATTGGGGGATATGCTCCATGTCTGGTGGTCCTGCCCCAAATTAGCTGGGTTTTGGGCTTCCATTTACACTTTATTGGGGGTTCTGATACACACAAACTTTCAACCTAACCCTTTGTAGGCACATCTTCATGATTTTTCCCTTCCTCGGGCCTAGAGGAAGGTAAACACTTTTTTTGTTTGTAGAAGATAAACAAGCGAATGCAAAAGATTAGAGGTCTACCCAGATCCCCTTTCAGGAGGTTAAATTCAGACTAGATGTTTTTATGGTTAATGAGAAATTTACCAGTATTCTAGCTGACTCTCACAATAGATTCTTATTTTTATATTTTTCCTAATATTCCCAAGTGCCCCAAACCATCTCTAAGCATTTCACTCTCACCCTCATATTTTCCTAGAATATGAAAATAGCCCTGCTTCAAATATACTGTAGATCATATGAAAGTATGTGACACCATGAAAAAAGTGGTGTCTAATGCCAGCCATATTGATTTTCATTACTACTATGAGATACTTCGCAGTTTTTCTCAAATTTTAAAGAGCACTGCTGGTGCTCTGGTGAGACAGGAACACATAACCCAGTACTAACCCCCACTTTTCTCATTCTCTCTGCTGAACAGAATAAGGTATGGTTATGAAGTTCGATCTTGACTTTAGAATGATGTTCCAACTATTTGGAAACCATAGGTTCAATTCAAAATGCTTTCTACAAGGATGACAATACCATTTTAGCAACATAGCTGTAATTTCCTTATTTTCTTGTACTTGGTTGAGAAGAACTGTAATTTTGGTAATTGAGGATCCCTAGTGGGAAAGTGTAAAGGATCCTTCCCAGGGTTTTTGGGCAAATACTGTAGTTCGGAGGCTATGTCACATTTAAAGTGTATCTTTATCCACTCCCATTCCTTTATGTTACAGTAGGAAAGCATTGGAACAGTCCGATTTACCATCTCCTCAATGATGGGTAATTTCCAACAGGCGGTTAAACTGATAAAGCATCTTAGAAAGCTACAAAAATTTCTTCACCTTTACAAGAACAAATGTGACCAACTCCTTGCATTGGTTCATGTCCTTTTGGTGCAAGATATGTACATTTTTAAACTGAAAAATGTATTTTAGGTATTGAGATTGATGTTTAATATTGAAAAACACAAACGTCAGCAAATTAGGCCCAGTCCCCATGCACATGGGAGTTACTTCATCATGGCGTTATCACAACTTGCCTATACACACATGTATCTCAGCTAACAGCTTATTGTAACAATCTTTGGCAGTCTTGTGTCATAGAAAAAGTTAGCATATATTACTAATCAGATTTTATTAGGGCTACTGAAAACCTCTCGTGCTGAAAATCTGAGGGCAAATTTTTCAGTTTAGCTGAAAAGCATTGTTTTATATATTGTAAAGTGCCAATTTGTAGGATCACAATGTTTTTTTTAATTTGTTTCAGATCATTGACAGAACCATGCCAACAAAAGTGTGAAATTTTTAAGTGTTGAACTTTGGACCATCAAGTTGATAAAACCTGTTAACACTACTATGATCTGGAGACCAAACAACAATCCTTGCACTCAACAAGACAGATGAGATTCAAGGCCCAAAAGTCAACAAAAAAGGTCATGGCTTTTTTGGAATAAAGAAGATATTTTGATTACTATCCTCTGAAGGGCCAGACAGTTAATGCAGAATACTACTCTCTAACTTGCTGTGCTGATTTGAGTATGTGTTGAAGGAAAATTGACACAGGAAGCTGCAGAGAGATCTTTTGTATGATGATGCACCTGCTTGCAAGGCTCTCAAGATGAGGATGTTTAAAAGAATATAGGGTTTAAGTGCATATGCCCCCCTACTTAAAAGAAATTGATCTATGTGACTAATTTAAGTTTCCAAACATTGAAAATTAGTTTGAAATCAGGTAAATTTTTGTACAATTGAGAGGTAGTAGCAGCAGCAGAGCAGTATTTCAAACAATCAGACATCATAATCATTTAGAGCAGGGGTGCCCACACTTTTTTGGATTGCAAGCTACTTTTAAAATGACCAAGTCAAAATGATCTACCAACAATAAAAAACTTGGACTTAATAACTCCTGTGCGCGATAAAGTTCCATTTTGAAAGGCAGGGCTCTGCGATCTACTCACTTTGCCTTTGTGATCTACCGGTAGATCCCAATCCACCTCATGGGCACGCCTGATTTAGGGTTAAGGAAAAAAAAGTACCGAGTGTGTTGATCATATGTATGTTTCATGACTTTATGTCATTCCCTTCATAGTCTGACCTAAAAGGATTCCGACCAGCCACCATTGTTACCCTATTGGTGTGTTTTACTGGGTGGGAATCCTCCCAG
>NW_027319861.1:0-3512 GCF_032062135.1 Pyxicephalus adspersus
CTGTAATTGACAGGTATAGTACGGCTTTTTCAAAAAATAAATACATATTCTGATTTGAAATGACTAAAATCAATCAAAATTCTCACATTTCTCAAAATTTTGATCCAACTAGATAGGAGTTGAAATTTTTAGGTTCTGAGCACCTCTTTTTACAGACTCATTCCTGCAGGTTTAATATTTATTTGCATTCACAGTCTTTCCCTAGTTCTCTAGCTTGATAGATTTAGGGAATCATTTAATCCAGGCTGAGGACATCTTGTAGTCCAGAAAAGGTACTTAAGGGGATAGTTTTGGAGTAAAATTAATATTTTAGCCAGAGGTTTTAAACTTCCATGGGAGCAATTAAAATACAAATGAGCTCATAGATGTGCTTTAAATGCTTGCAGTCTGATTACTATAGGATATTTTACACTTCAGAATGTTGCTTTTTATCTTTTGAGCCTGTCAGTAATTGAGAAGTGGTTTCGAAACACTATACCTTTAAGCTTTGTTCCATGTCTTCATACACCTTATCAAGGTGATCTTGACGATTTTCAAGTGTTAGCGAGGCTTTGTTGTAACTTTCCTCCCAGATCAGATATTCCTGCTCTCCAATATCTTTACAGGCCAAGCACAATGTTCTAAGAGTGTCTTCAGCAAATTGCTATAGGAGCCAGAAATAATCAGAAGTAAGCAAATGTAGTCATTTCTAAAGAAAATCCAAAAACTATTATTTATTTTAACTAGTTGTCTTAGCCCTCATCCCTTATTAGAGGAAAAAAAGAAAACAATCTTTTTCTCAAGGTTCGCTTAATTTAAACCAGGGGTCCTCAAACTTTTTAAACAGGGGGCCGGTTCACGGTCCCTCAGACTGTCGAGGGGCCGTACTATAGTTTGAAAAAAAACAGGAGAACATTCTTATGCACACTGCACAAAACGTATTTATTGTATAAAAACATGAAAGAACAATACTATATGCACAGCACACTTGCCGATCATTAAAAAAAAAAATGGCGTTTACTTTGGCTTTAAAATTGCTTGAGATTATTCCTTTGCATGGAAAATGCACAGATAAATTTGAATTTTCACTATGTGTATTGAAAATGCAAATGTATCTTGCATTTTCCATGCAAATTAATAATCTCAAGCAATTCATTAATTTGCTTCTTTTTATACACCCTACCCTACACCCAACACTACCCCACACTTTTTATTAATTAAAAAAGGGCTGCTAAAAAAACTTTGTCAGTGTCTGCTACCTGTCACTCACTGCTGCCTTCATACATGGATCACACTGCAGCACATGTGTACATGATCAATGTGCATAGTATGTTTATACTATTTACAAATGTACATTGATCATGTACATTTGTGCTGCAGTGAGCAGGGAATGAAGGCAGCAGTGAGTCTCTGCTCTGCTCATACCTTCTCTGCCTGATGGCTTCAGCCCGACAGCTCCAGCGTTACCCCGGCAACAGTTGTGTCACGTGACCGAGTTCCCTGGAGTGCAGATGGCAGGCAGCCAGAGCTCAAGCAGGAGAAGCAGCCTGGGCTGCCGGCGGGCTGGATGGAGAACCTCAGCAGGCCGTATTCATCCCGCGGGCCGTAGTTTGAGGACCCCTGATTTAAACCCTCAGGAAAAATAAACATATAGTACTTGTCATTTCTATTCTTAGAAACAATGCCCTCTTTTGTTTGTGGGTGGCTCTAGCTGCCTTGAAGGGTCCAGCTGAGGCCTGCTGTAGCCTACCTTGTGTGGCTTCCACTAGTAGAAAGTTTATAAGGACAGGCTTAGGGTGGTCAGGTGACCTATGTACAGAAAGTTCTATAGCAGAACAGTTATGAGGGCAACATGTACATGCCAAATTAATTTGGTCGGTGTACTAGGAGCGGATGGTGGTAACACTGTCACCCCATCATGCTGCATCCTCGTTTGTGCCCGTTCTATTGGACGGGTGTGCTGTGCTAATATCCTCCTATGTCATCTGATGGGCGGACTCCTACTGGATGTCCTCCAATCAGATGTCCTCTATGCACGCCGTCTACGCTGTCCAACGTGCACATGGTGAGAGGAGCTTCCGGAAGGACAACCCATTAGGGCGGCTTCAGGAGACTGCCGTCATTCGGCTCTCCACTTTTGACTGTAGCGGCGGTTCACACTGTAGGTAACTCTAAGACACATCCCGGGGTAAATGCCTAAACAAACAAACCTAAATAATGGTATAATATAGTTTGGAATGGATTAAATAAGCTTTGATTGCAATGCTATATCCGCTATAATAATGTTAATCCTAAACATAATGACTATATAATATATAGTATGTTACTTATATAATCTTGAATATCTACCGACTACTATGATATTTTATTCTTTATAGACCTTTCATTAAGAAACTCCTATAAGAAACCCCTATACAAAAGGAGAAAGTGCTTTTTCATACAGGCTGAGGAGAATTATTATTTTTTATTTTACTCCACAAAATGACATTTGCTTACAAGTAAGGATAATGTAAGTCCGTTACCATATTTTTATGACATTTTATTTATTTACTTAAATAAAACTACCTATTGTTATGGGTTTACTGATAGTTTGGGAATATACATTGATGCTTTTAGCAGATATGCATATCCCTACAAAAATATATAGCTATATAAGGAAAAAGCAGTATGTGGATAACTAGTAAAGTTATTTCTGAACTAATGAGACTGTTTTAACACATTGTACATACAGGATATATTTTTTTTGACCCCTAATGTACCATATGAGATTAAATATTAAGATTAATATGATATTGATTATTGTAACCTTAGACAGTATATTCCAATGAAAGTAACCTAATTATTACTAAACGTATGAAATAAAACAATTATTTAAATACCAATATACTATTGTAACACATATCTATTAAATATTTAGATGTTTTCAAGAAACAGTGCTTTGAACTCCAACATACGTAGCATCACCCCTGAGGAAGCCTAGATTGGGCGAAACACGTTGGGTTAACAAAGCTGCAATATAGGAAATATTCATATGTTACATGTTCTATGCGCTTTAAGTAGTTAGAGTGTGTCTAGTATAGGAGGTACACAACCTCTAAAAGCGAAGTACCTCTCCAACTGTACTGTGGATGTTAACGAAAATGTTTGGGTAACTAACCTCAAGGGATGAGGAAGTACCTTACAAATCTGTATTGTTGTTATTATATTTGGTTTTTCATACACTAGAGAATGTATTAATAAGTTTTGATGAAAACACAAGAAGTTGCTGCCAAAAAACCCTGTCTTTGGACCATATTTATTTTGTTATGTGACCTGTGCTCAGTGCTTACTCCTAACCACAAGGAGATGCTCAGGGATCTGGAGCCAGCAGCTTCCATAAAGAGAGGCCCGTAGCAGTAAGAATTAGGTGCAGGGCCACATGACCGGGTGCTAGGCCTAGCCCAGAGCTTTTAAGGGGTTAAGAAAAAGGTAGTGTTGCTAGAGGGGGCTGGGCTAGTATACAACGTGGGGTAGGAGGAGATTAGGAATGGGAG
>NW_027319862.1:0-3510 GCF_032062135.1 Pyxicephalus adspersus
GGGGATTTGGGAATATGGTGTTTTTTTTCATTAAAAAAAGTATATAAGACCTACCCTGAAAATAAGACCTAGTGTGTTTTTGGAAGCCCAAAAAAATATAAGACAGTGTCTTATTTTCGGGGAAACACGGTAGTATAGAAATCATCTAATTAGGGGTTTCATCTAAATTAATGCTTTTGCTGTGGTTTCTCATTACGTAAAGCTTCGAGCTCTGGCCAGTGCCATGTAAGCAGGAAAACCATTCTGTAGGGCAATTTATGCCCAGGTCCTTACTAGTAGAATGACAACAGAAGCTCACACAGGCTTTCAGATCTTCATTTAAGGGGTTTATTGTAGATCCAACACACACATGGGAGAGAGTGTGTGGGCAGCAAAGTATCAATAGTCTACTTCTTTGCAGTACATCATAGTCCCAATACAGATGTGATTCTCATATTCTCACAAATCACTTTGTCCCTAAAGTCCCAGTCCTGAATTTGAGCACATGTGGAATTCTGTCCTTAGGTTTGAAGCTCCATGCTCCAAAGGCTTCCAGGAATACCTGTTTTGTTATCTCATGAGAGATTATTCCATTGGCTGCACAGGTTCCCTCTAAATCTAAGTTCTCCAGCTATTTAAACTCTTATTAAACTAGTAACTACCTGTGTCAAAATATTCCAAAGATTCCCAATTCCCGGTCCGCGGCATACTAGTGACAGGTGTGCCGCAGCTTTGGCTGGTCAGGTCAGGAGAAGGACCCCGCTTGGGGGGGCACACTGGACAGAGCCACGGACCACGCCTCCCGGAGACATTGCAGGCTCAGGGTGGTGGACGGGTTGTGTCTCTGAACAAAACCCGCCCACTCTTCCATTGTAGACTCAGACCTGCCATGGGAGGGTGGGAGGTTTCTGGCACTGGTTTCTTCCCTTTTAAGTGACATATGGTTTCCCACATGCGCGGTTCGGAGTCCATGCTTTTAGTGGTTCGCAACCTGCAAAAGGTTGGGGACCACTGCCACTGACCACAAAGCATCAAAGGCTTTACTGAGCATGAACAGGTACCATATATGTAGCAACAAAGAACCAACCATCACTTCCTATGGATATCCAAGTCCCCAAACTATCCAGAATATACCAAATTTAACCCTTAATCCCTTAAAGTGACCTTAAATGTACACTAAAGGGGCACTACACAGAGTTACAGGTAGGAGCAGAAAACCTCAAAGTGTATCAGTTGTTATGAATTTTTGTTTCTCTTTTGAGCCCAACTTTGGATATTTATGTAAAAATTCAACAAGTATAAAAGATTGTAGGGGGTGTTCAAAATAGATAACTCAATGTAGTGTGGCTGGTATTTCTCTTCACATACAGCAGACCACATGTCTCCAGTTTTAAATTCTAAAATCAATAAAAAGATCACACAAGAAGTAAAACTTGCACAAAAGGACATCTATGGCAGCACAATGTTTAAATATGGCCCTCCGGAGTAGCTATATATATGGTACATTAGGACAATTGTAATATGAAATTGCTGGACTGGTACACAATGTTGAAGAAACCTAAAATGTTGTTTCCACGAAAATAGAAGAATATTAACACAAAGACCAGCTTCACATCTATGCAATATGAAAGGTTACCACAATGCACATTCCATGTTGCAGCACCTCTCATTTCTAAACCAACAAGTTAAAGTAACACATCGATGTACCATAAAACACTGCCATGCACTAAACTCTGTGCCAGTAATATAGTAACTAAATGTACCTCATTGGACCTAATCTTGCTATAACATATTAACCATAGTTCTGTGTGAGCTTGTGTATTTTAATGGTATCTGGTAAACCACATGATGTATCCCTGTCCTGGCTGAATAATATTTAATACATAGCAGTGCCCAGCTGTCTTTTCTTTATGTTTACAATAGCTTGCCTGTTTGCCCTACAAATAGCCTGACTTTTCAATAGAATTTACCCTAACGTAGGATTTGTCAATAAAATGGAGTTACTAAGTTCCAAACTTATTTTGCCAAACTAGTGCGAATGAATCCTTGGCAAGTTTGTCATCCCTGCTATTTATTCATATTCTATATTCATAATCTATCATAAAGCTATATTACATTAGGTCACAGTTTTTTATATCCCCACCCAACATGTGAGCTTATACCTGGAGTTGGAGTGAGTCTTATTGAAAGATAAAGTCAGATGTACTCAGGCGTTATTGTATAGTTTAGATTAAAGGGGATCCAAGTTTTTAGGTATTTTGTTTTTTTATATTTCTGAAAGGTCTTGTGTGCACTGCAACTTGTAAAATATACATCGGCTTCATTTTTACTCTTGGTGATTAATAAGGAAAAGGAAGATAAGCTCATGGAGATTTGCGAAGGCCTGTAGTCCTGCCATGCACGGATGAAACACAAAAAGAATTCACCTACAGAACTCCTAACTCAAACCTTATATTGAAAAGCAGATCTATATAAGCTGATCTATAACTATATACAATATGATGTGGACCTAAATACATCCATTTGGGATTCATGTCAGTTGTCTGCAGTTTAAGAATCTGACTTGGTATGGAGATTGGGGTGAAGGTTGGAATATAAGAAAAGAATTGTCTGCAACAGGTTTTAATTGCAGAAGGACAGGCAATGTCCCCTAATAAAACATTTGTACCTGGCTGTGCCCAATTTATGCCAGGATATTTTGGGCATCCCATTGGGGCCTAATGGCAATAAAACTTCTGCTTTGTGGTATACCAGGAACAATGGGACTCTCACCCAGGAGTACTAAATTGTCTGCTTTGTAGGATCTTCTTTCTTAGAAGATGATTGTGTCAATCCTACAGGGTAGAATAGGACAAATATACAAACAATAAAAAACTAGATGTCACTGAATTCTGAGTTATCTCTGAGAATATTTGTCTAATAGAGTAAACTAAGAGATTATTCCTCATGATACACAGAACTCTATTTGGAATGATCCTGATCCCTTCACATGTTGTATTTAAAAAACCTGTGCCAAGTGTCAATAAGATATGACAATAAGGGAATTACCTTTGTAAGAAGGAGGCTATTGTAGGAATAGGATTTGCTTATATGATTGGCCCTAACAAGGTATTTGTCAGGGCTGATTTGGTGTTGTTGGCATTGTGGGTGTCAGGGCTGATTGTGGTGGTATTGGCATTACATGTATCAGGGCTGGTTGTGGCGGTGTTGGCATTCTGTGTTTTAGGGCTGGTTTGGATGGTGTTGGCATTGTGGATCTCAGGGCTGATTGTAGCAGTATTGGAATGGCATGTCTTAGGGATGGTGGTGGTGGTATTGTGGGTTTCAGGGCTAGTTGTGGTGGTATTGGAATGGCATGTCTCATGGCTGGTGGTGGTGGTGTTGGCATTGTGGGTCTGAGGGCTGGTTGTGGTGGTATTGGAATGGCATGTATCAGGGCTGGTGGTGGTGGTTTTGGAATGGCATGTCTCAGGGCTGATTGTGGTGGTTTTGGAATGGCATGTATCAGGACTGATTGTGGTGGTGTTGGCA
>NW_027319863.1:0-3508 GCF_032062135.1 Pyxicephalus adspersus
ATAACTGTGTACTGTAGTCTTCTTCATGGGTAAATAAGGCATCCCCCTGAAAATAAGCCCTAGAGCATATTTTGGCCTTCAAAAAAAAATAAGACAGTGTCTTATCATCGGGGAAACAGGGTAGTTTGAAAAAAAAAAACTTGTATCACGGATGCAAACCAAATGTAGAATAATGATGTGAGATTTATTATGTTTCTTTGCAGCACAAACCCCAATTGAAGAATTCACTCCAACTCCAGCCTTCCCAGCACTCCAGTACCTGGAAAGTGTGGATGAAGGTGGAGTGGCCTGGCGAGCAGGGCTGCGAATGGGAGACTTTTTAATTGAGGTACCTCCTATATCCATTACACTCACATACCCTTGCCAAATAAACTGAACATGCAAAACCACATGAACTTTTATTCTCTATAGTTCCTTTAAAGTGTAAGTTATCATTCTCATTTTGTAAATCAGATGCACCTGGTTACTGTGTCTTTGCAAACAAATCTGGTCTCCAAGCAGTGATAAAAGACACACATTTTTAAATTATGTTTTTTTTAAGTAGTTTAACTGAATTTTAATTATTAGTTCTGGCCATCCCTCTTTTGCCAATGGGAGGAAGAATGCTAAAGGAAGTTACATTAAATTATAGAGACCTGTTCAGATGAAGAGATTGCAGAAGCATCCAGACATTAGTTTTCGTTTTCTAACCTGTACCAAGTAGTTGTAATTTTCCTGTTTCACTTGTCATTGCTCCCAGTTATAAAACCCGAACATTTTTATGTAAAGATTGAAATTTATTTAGTGCAAAGAAAATCTGTTTGGTGATATGATTACTCTTCTTAGGTGAATGGTCAAAATGTGGTGAAAGTTGGACACCGTCAAGTAGTAAACATGATTCGGCAGGGAGGAAACAACTTAATGGTAAAAGTTGTCATGGTGACACGGAACCCTGAAATGGAGGATGCTATGAGGAAAAAAGGTTTGTCCATGTTGTGATACTATTACTATCTAGTTATTGGTTCTTTACTACTGTGGAGGATTACCCTTTTATCAAACTTTGATTGGGCTCCCACATTTGTGGGACTATCCTTGGTTTTCCAAATGGCACATTTTTATTTACTATTTAGTTTGCATGCTTATTTGTTTTTATTTGAAATTCTTTTGATAGGGTAGACGTTTACAAAAATCAAAAGTGTGTTCTATTATACAAACAAATCTCACAACACTAGCAAAGGTTTAAAATTGACATCTTTATGAAGAGAATAACATTTTTTCTTTATTTCAGTGCCCCAACAAACAAAGCGTGTTACTCCACCTGCAATATCATTGCGCTCCAAATCCATGACATCAGAATTGGAGGAAATGGGTAAGTGCTGCTTTTTTTGGCTGGACCAGGCAGATCAAAGAAATGCTCTGCATGATTGTCTTTTGTATCAGTGGCTTCCATAACTGCATGCTTTGCTGCATGACCAAGACATTTTCAAAGGTAGCTGGATTTTCAATATTATTCTTCAGGCTTGAGATATATGTACTTTTTTTTAGTTGGGACATTTTGCCACAGACTTTTGATGCCGATAATTTAATTCAATAGGGCTATTTACTAGGTGTTTTAGGCTGTTCACTTACCAAAATGAATTATCTCCTTTCAAGAACTAAATCGTTGGAAGTTTAGTGTATGAATTTAGTTTAGCAGACTTCAGTTCAACTTCAATTATCCTTTGCAGAGTGAAAAATAGATTGCCAGTTTATTAGCCTTAAATCCTATAGTAAATTATCCCCTTTGTGTTAGGTGGTAATAATGGTATTTAGGTTCATAACATATATTATGCATGATCGGATTTGCTTTTCTAGTTTTTTGAAGTTTAGAGTTTAAGGTTAAAGGTTAAACTTTAAAGGTTAAGGTTAAAACTTAAAGTTATTACAGGATAGGGTAAGGATTAGATTCAGAGCATAAACATAAAGGTATACATTGGGTGGACGGTATGTGTCCCAAAAATATTCGGTATAATGGGTGTTTAAAATAACATTCATAAACTGACTTGCATTAGAAAGTACGATTAAATTCTTATACATTAAAAAGGATATGTTCTGCAAACAAAAAAAACAAACATTTTATTAAATTTGGGCAAGAGGAAAAGAATACATTAAAAACAGAAACCTGGAAAACGAAATATTTTTTAAGGAGTGCCAATGCTTTTCTGAGGCTTCAAAATGCCCCCAAGCTAAAAAAGATAAAATTATAAAAAAAATGCTTTAAAATATGCATTTTTTAAATAATTCTCACTTTTTAGAGTATAACCTATCTGGATATATATCAAATTTATATTTCAAATAAAAAATTGGAATTGTAAAATCATCAAATTAAATGAAATTGGAACATGGATCAAATTATAAATATAGAAAACCTTCTGATAAAATATGCACATATACATTTGTAACACGTCTGGTAATATAAATAATAATAATAATGTTATATAATGAATTTGATGTGTACATTTTATCTGAATTGGAAAAGTAAAAAAGTTAATTTTTAAGTAATTTTGTTTATATATTAGAGCCTAATTTAAATAGTGCCGGCATATAAAAGTAATGCACTTGAGCATATGACACACAAAGAAGATATGGTGTGCATATATTCTCAAACTATAAATCATTGAAAATTTAGATTTGTTGTGTGGAGAAAGTAAGTACAGCCTTTACATTTATCACCATTTAAAATTTATGAAATTAGAATAAGGTGTTAGAACAGGACTACAGGCATTCTAGAACAATGTGCCATGACTGGCCACAATAAAATGTGGGCAAACCAAAGACTACTTTCTAGGAAAAAAAAAACTCAGGGTTGCTTTACAGCTTTAGGGCATAGTATGCAGTCAAATGTAAATTCTGCATCATGTCAAGGTGTGCTTGATAAAATGTCAGATATCTTTCTAAAAGTTAAAAAAAATAGAAATGGATCCTTAATGTGATAATGATTCAAAACTATTGTGAAACTATCAAGGAATGGCTCAGAATAAGGAAAACAGAAGGTTACGTAATGGCCTATTTCAAACCCTGATTTAAAATCCAATACAATATTGTGGGGGGTTTGAGGCAGGCAGTTCATGTGAGAAAACCCCTTAAAGAGGAAGTAAACCCAAAAACTACCCAAAACAAAAAAAAATACACTTACCTTCAATCCCGCAGAGCAGTCGATCTGTCTGGAGGTTTCTTCAATTGGTCCCACGTCATCCCAGTATCCGTCTTCGGGCCAACGCGCTAGGCGCCGCCATCTTCTCCTCTTTTTTCGGGTTCTTCTTCCTACACAGGTGTGATATCAGGTGTTGTAGATGGGAAAAAACTTGCCGATCTCACTGCACATGCGTGAGATCAGCAATTTTTTTCCCTTTTGCCGAAAGGGCTCCTTCTGCGCATGCCTGAGATGCTCGGTGACGTCGCTGCATGCGTCGGCGCGGGAGGGAGGCGGGGCGGGAAATTCAAAATTTTGTATTGAGTTCCTTTGCATTGAACTCAATACAAAAAAGCT
>NW_027319864.1:0-3507 GCF_032062135.1 Pyxicephalus adspersus
GATAATTAATTTCAATCCTTTGGAGGTGACTAAAATATGTAATAGTGGAATCAATTGGTTTTGGACTTAGTCATTAATGGAAACTTTAAATCAACAAGTCCAATGTTTTTTTATTCAGTGCACTAAAAAAAATTTTGACAAATTATTTAAAAAAAAACTTTGAGGATCCTGCAAAATATCCAGTGAGGGTGATTAGTGACATCACTAAATAGCAATTCTTTTAAGTTCCTTTAACGTCTGCACAGTACTATATACCTAATGATAGTAACTTCTAAAGGTAACAGTATAGGATCTGCCTCTGCTGAATGCATATTCAACAGTTGTCACCCCAATCGTTCCATTAATATTTTCTGACCTGTATATCGCACATTCATATCAGGTTCTGGAGAAATGCTTATTTAAGATCAGTGATCATCTAAAAACCAAAGCAAGGATAGGAATGTCAGCACTTAAGTTTACATGTTAAAAAATAGTGGGTCTCACATATTTTTGATTTGAAAAGTTTATTGTTAAAGGTTACTAGTAACTAGCGTTCAATCAAATAAATACAGAAATGTGTATTGGAAGAGAACCTAATGAGGCTTTGGGGAATTGGAGTGTTCCTCGGTGTCGGGAAGGTGAGTAGGATGTGATTGTAGTTGAAGTGGTGGAAGTGAAAAGTGGCAGGTTGAAGGAGTTGCCCGTCAGTTCTTTAGCAGAGAATAAAGACGTGAGTTGGTACAGTGGCGGATTATGAGGATGTGTGTGTTGGTGAAATGGTGGAGAGTGTTGAAGTGCTTATAGGTGCAGGGTGTGGAACTGTGCACCAATATAGTGAAAAAGTTTGTAAGTAAGGTAGAAGAGAGTAAGGTGGTAAACATTGGCACAGTGAGGAAAAGCGAAGTGACCATAAGTGCACAGATCCCTGCAGGACCAGCAAAACTGTGCCCTCTTATGTGTCACCCACGAGCAGCAGCTCTGCCCAGGAATCTTATCCACGGGTTACTTCCTGGTCTGAGTCATGTGACTCCCTGAAAGTTGCCCCCTTACCCCAAAAGACTAGAAAATTCTGCAGAGGCTCAGCACCTGCAGGTTGAAGTGTGAAACCACCTGAGCTGCCTCTGCTCCAGCACTCTCTCTGGTGGTGGGTTACCTGCTGGTCCCCATACAAGGAAGTGACTGGCAACAGGATATTGTCTGAACAAGGCATTCTTACAGGCTCTGTTTCCAGGTTCCAGTTTGCATATCTTGATATTAACACTATGGTGTACCTACTCTGACCTGACCACCCTCGATTGCCGCCTGCCCTGACCTTGTATTGAGCATTGGTCTTACTCAGTCAGCAGGTATCGGTTGGGCAGAGGCCACAACTTAATGACCATCACCCCTGCGCTCGTGAAGACAGAGGCTGGTGCACCATACATGTGGTAAGCGGGCTGGTGACAGGGGGGTCCACCACCTCGGCTGGGTTTACTGTGACATCAAGTCAACCATATTTGTGCCTTTAAAAGGTTACGAGTAACCTGGTCTTCCCAAAATTACAATAAGGTGTTCCTAAATTGCATCATTGTGGTAGTTACCTAAAGCTGAATGTTACCTGCTGGTATAGAAAAGGTTAATTAGTTGCACAGTAAAGACCGGCACAGATGGTGCCTCAGGCTGATCCAACTATTTTCATAAAATAATTTTCTTTTAAAGCTGCTACAAGACATAAAGTTACCCAAGGAGAGTGAAAACAAACAAAAAAACCCTTATACTGCAAATCTAGTGGCAGATGCCAAGAGCCGTACATTATACAATCTATTGTCACTGCAGAGGACCTGAACCCGTGCCATTTCCATTACAAGGTAAAATATAGACTGTCTCAGGAAAAACAGCATCGTAAATACTGGCACTGAGTTACTGTGCTATTTCAGCTCTTTTATACTTGCATATAAATATATATATATATATATATATATATAGAGCGAAAGAAGTGTGTTTTTGCTGTGATTAATGCAAGACAGCTTTACAAATCTTGCCTAGCATTTGGGTCACCTGGTGTGTAAGGGGCAAGAACCAGTTAGGTAACTTCAAATTTCTATTTACAATAAAGTCTTTTACTAAGAAAAATACAATTCTATTACACTCCATACATAAAACACGACAACTCCAACATGACCAACCACTGGACTTTACCAGAATACAATTCTATTACACTCCATACATAAAACACGACAACTCCAACATGACCAACCACTGGACTTTACCAGAATACAATTCTATTCCTAAACTCGGAATTTTCACTTTACATAAAAAGGTAGACAACCCTTTGATTTAAAGTAAAATTTCTGTTTGTGTTTTTTTTAAAGACAACACCCTTTTTTAAAAAAAAAAAAAAAAAAAGGGTGCAGCACTGCCCCCTTAATTGGAGGGCATACGCAGTAGGGGCCCTTTCATCAAAAGGGAAAAAATTGCAGATCTCACGCATACACAGTGAGATTGGCAAGTTTTTTTTCCTAATCTACATAATTTGATTTCGAGTCTGCGTCGGGTAATGTAAGAAGAAGAGAGAAAAAGATGGTGGTGCCTGGCACTCCCTCAGCATGGGCCCGAAGACAGATACGTGGGACCCGATAGAAGAAACCTCCCGACAGATTGACTTTTCTGATAGAAAAGTTTTTTGTTTTGGGTAGTTTTGGGTTTATTATTAAGCCCCTTGGGGTCCTTTTGGGTTTCTTTAAGCCCCTTTTGGGTAGTTTTGGGTTTATTTATTAAGCCCCTTGAAAACCAGATTTCTTCGTATGAGGCATTTCTTTAAAGGAGCATTTCTATCAATGCATTTTTTCGAATTTCAGAAAATCATATTGGAACCCAATGCTCTAACCAGAATACTTTGGCCAACAGCAATTGTGCATGCATTTCCATTTTTATTACCATGCAAGTGCAGCCAGGCATAACCCATAAGTTTAGGGGAAGAGGAATTTGAGGAACTGAAGCTATGCTGAAGTATGCAAGACATCACTTGACTTCATGGAAAGGTACCACAGTGCTTTTTTAGATGCAAACGTAGAAGCAAGTTCTTCTGTTAGCATTTACCAGATCAACCAATATTACTGCATAGTTCATTTACAGAAATGTTTGGAACATACATATTTACATATCCACAACTGCAAGAAAGCTCATTTTTGGTTTCCTATTGGTTTTTATGTAGGATTTGTATCTGTAGATACAATGAGATCTGTAGTCCCATCCAATACTGCATATCTTAAAACTCTTGATTAGCACAACACTGTGCCACGGTGTAGCCAGCAGCATTTATTTGATGTCCATGCTCTTTACATGAACATACCAGAAGTTACATAATTCAGCATTTGTATTTATTTACTTTTTAAACTACAATGAAATGAAAAGGCACTTGTTCATTTCCTTTACAACTTTTTTGGGGGCATTTTGAATGCACTTGAAATGGGCTCTATTGTGTCCCACTTGTTGTTTCCAAGAATACCTTAAGTCACAAATTCAAGACAAAGACGTGTTTTATTACTT
>NW_027319865.1:0-3504 GCF_032062135.1 Pyxicephalus adspersus
TTGCAGCCTTTCCATGTTTTTTATGATTATATATATATATTTCAGTTATTGTAAAGTTTAATGTGGTCTTCGACCTTCATTTTTACAACTGTGTAATTCCTGATATATTTCACGGTTAACACTACTGTATTAATATATAGGATATCTGATGTCTTTTTATTTTTATTTTTTCTCTTTTTTGTAGATGTAAAAACAGATTAATGTATAAAGTACACATATACTGAGAAAAATATGAAGGTTGCTTTTACAGACCTGCTTTTGATAAAGCTGGTTGTCCTTGGCTACAAAACATTGTAAATTACTAGCCCAGATGAGGCATATGGCCATGAAAATGGTAGCAAAGGCAAATGTTTTGCAGATAAAAATGTTAAAACCCATTAGTTTCTTTATTTTTTTTTTTTTTTAGATGGAAATGTTTTCAAAGAAGCCTCAATGTTTTTTCTGGGCTTGTTTTCTTTGATGGTAAAAACAACATACTGTATGATATGTCTGGTGTGGGACAAAAATGGAAACAATAGAGACATTTGAAAAATATCCTATAGAACCTACAGAAGAGTGTACAGTGTGGAGTTATGCCGTATAAGTGCTTTAACTGTGTATCACTTGCTGTTTATCCTAAGATTCCAAGTCTTTTATACTGTCTGTTTTTCTTTCAGCTACTCCTCTCTAATAGTTTTCCATTTAAGTTAAGCGGAAAAGTCCTGCAGGTCCTTATCACTATATTTTTGTACCATGATTTTTCAGTGCAGAATTTCATCAAAGGCCTTCAGGTAAATACCAGCATTAAACCATTTGCAGAATATACTGTAATATCATTTTACTGTTTTTTTTTAATAACTGTGATATTGCACAAGGCAGAAACATTGACAAAACTAAAAGTCTCAGACCCCCCCACTAATAAAACTGCAGAAAATATACCCAAACATGGTTCGCCAGATTTGTTCTGCAGAGTTAGCATTTCCCAGTATAGGAAGTTTCTGTCACTTTATGAAAGTGTTAGGTAGGTGATCCACCCCTCCTTACTGCTCCTGGTATTTTAAAAATCCCTATCAATCACCAATCCTTTAATGTTTCTCCTTGTTAATTGTAACCATTCTACAATAATCGTATTTACATAGTTCTGGCTTGGGTTGTTCATGAGCTATGCTGAGTTCTTACTCATCTAATACTTTTCCCTAGTTGTAATTTATTTTACATACTCCAATCTGTGTTTTCGAACCCTCTGCATTGTGTTTTATGTCTTTGGTTTATATCAATGAGATCACATTACCTTGTTATTTGCTGATGATATAAATGTAAAGTCTCAACCTTCTTTTTTTTATAGCTAGTAAGTACATCATTTATTCGATATGCTGTTAAACATACTTTATCATTATAGACACATCGAAAAATTATTTGTTTGTTGCTTTGTCTTGCAGCTTTCTATAGTGGATTGGAAGATACTTGTAGTGAAAGATTTGGTTTATATTACTATCATCGTAGTAATCTTCAAAGATTTTTTTGACCACCACATAACCTTTGATGCGTGCAATATATTTCCTTCAAAGACCAAGTGTGACAGAACATGGGGAGACTTATACAATGAGGCAGTGCAATAAAAATTGGCAGTAACCCATAGCAATCAAACTTCAACTTTAATCAGTTTTTACAGGTATCAGACAAATAAAAGATGAAGCTGGTATGAGTTACAGACGTTTTTCTGGTGCTTTCTGCCTTCTAAATTGAATGCCTAGTTATTACTACAGCTTTGTAAAAGAATGTCTGGATAGCAGTGACCATAACATGATTTCATTTCGTATAATGTATAAAAAAAGCATAGACTGTTGTATTAAAGAACGTGTTTGTGTGATGCAATAACATTCATTTTAAATTGCACACCAATGCACCTTTTAAAAAAACTCTGCATTGTTAAGGCATAGTAACGTGCTAGTAATGTGCTCAGCAAATTCTAACAGCTGGGCAAAGATTAAGCAGGTAAAAACAGTTATTACTAAAGGGACATTTTGCAATAATCACCTGCCGTAAACACCCCTGTTAAATGTAGGGGTTTTACAACAAAGCCCACAATTGATGACCTAATCGATTTACAGAAAGGGAAATGAGACAGCTAGAATTTTTTTTAGTTTTGCACCAATATATGAATGCAGGTTAGCTCAGTAAATGAGGAATCCCAAATCAAGAATATTCAAGCACAGATTATCCTGATTTAATCATAAAATATTCTGCAAACAGTTTAAGCTGTAGTTTTACCAATCAATAGCATGTTCACTAAGGTCCCCTACATAATTTGAATAGAAGAAACAATATTTAAGTTATGTTTGCTTAATGTTGCCAACAGTTAATGGAGAAGAAGAGTAATTGTCATTTTAAGACGAACAGCTCATTGCTGCAAATTCAGATTCAGATAGAGCGGATAATACGGGTGTTGAGATCCAAATTGTGACTTATTAATAGATACATTTCTTTCTGTTTGAACGCTTCGCCTGTGCTCACAAAAGAGAAAATGACTAATTGCATGTTTTAGAGTCTCTCATGGCATATCACAAAGTATGGATTTTTTTCCCTCTGTCATGCTCGATTGATGTAGCTTTTTTCTGCCGTTCAGCTGCTGCTAGTTTTTATCATTTCACAATTGCTTTTCTGGACTCCTGTGGGGGCGCTTAAGTATGCTTGTCTTGTTCTCTAGGAGTAATTGGCAGTCTATTGATTCTATTTTTTTTTAATAACGCATTACTGTTTAACTCCTTCAATAGCAGCTTCTGTGAAGTACAGCCATACACATTCTGTATTAATAGATATAGCAATAGAAATGCTAGGTAACATTTTGTCATATGTGACAGATAATATTGTAACTCCTGGATTGATTTTTTGTTGCTGCATCCCATATTAAACTGGAAAAAGTGTAAGGTTGAGAATCATACAGAAGGACAGGACTATTCTTGTAAAAAAATTGTATTTAATTCTAAAACATATCTTAAAAATATTGAAGGAGCCAAAAAGAAAATTGGTAACAATTTCAATACAACAACTTTCCAACATATATGTATGTATGTATGTATGTATGTATATATATTTGTGAGAGCTATAGCTATAAGATTTTTTTGTTTCTAAGAAAATGTGACTTTTGAAAAAGCTGCTGTTGCAATTCCAACAACTTTTAGCTCCCTCATTGAGAGGTTATTTTTACAGTTTTGAGTGAGCCGAAAAATCTCTGACTTTACTGTGCTTTCCAGTGCTAGCTACAGCAGTTGTGTAGTCTGTTTTTGTGTGTTTTTGTAGCTTTACGAAATCTGCTATAAACATGTAGAACACAGTTGTAATAGTGTAATAGCTGACCACAAATATCCTAAAAGTCATCCTTGTAATTTTACTTTATGTTGTCTCTTAAAGCTCAGCTAAAGCCTTACACCTTTTTAGTTTTCCCTAATTTATGCCATTGTGTTGATCTGATTTGACAGGACGGCTGTGGATGTATTTTCTTTAAAGCAGCTTTGGCAAGAGTGA
>NW_027319866.1:0-3503 GCF_032062135.1 Pyxicephalus adspersus
AAAAAACAGTTTTAATAAACTCACAAACTGTAATAGTTCTTCTATGCAAACCCTTATGCTTAACCCTTTAGTTACCTTTACACTAAACAATATTTTAAAAGATTAGAAGTTAAATACAAAAAAAAAAAATGAAATCTGGGGGGAAATCTTCTATAAAAATGAAAGCAAGTTAATATATTGACCAACTTGTCACATTACTCCTACCAATAATATCTCATATGTTAAATTCAACACAGAAGACAATTTTAATGTTACATAAAGTTTAATTGATAACAGCTCATTAATATGCATATACTGTATAGGGGAGTTCCACTAAATTTATATGTATATATTTTTATTGCATATTTAACAATATATGGCCATATCTAGTTCTTCTCTTTCCTAACTTTAACTAATACTTTTCTACGAAAACTGTAAATATAAATATATATATATATATATATATATATATTATATAGATTTTTTTGACTATATAAATAGTATTATTTTCTTTCACTACTGCACTAAAAAGGGACATAATAAAAAAGTCTTTACTTGTTTAAATAATTTGCCATGCTTTATACCGAAATAATAAATTTGAAATAATCATAAATGGTTCACAATATGGACTATAACTTGTACTCTTGTAAAAGTAACACTACCTATTTTATAACCAATACTGGTCAAACTAGAAACTAAAATTGTTGTATTATTTTGTTATTCTACAAAAAAAGTTGTAACCAAATTGAGAGAAACAAAGTGCAGACACAGGCAAATAATATCTAACTTCAAAGGGAATGTGTATTGTTACTTGAACTTTGATGTGCCCTATGTATTTCTTGCAGAAGTGTGTTGTAGTCCACTCAGTGCTATTCTCACTGCTCTGTGCAGGGGGTTTGGTGGTGTATTTACTCCCCCCATCACCAACACGAGGAATATATTTCAGTTAAAGTTTTCTTTTATCCATACTTTAGCTTTAAAGCTGATCTCCAGCCAAGAATAGTGACATTGTTTGCAGAAAGACAAGAAGTGTGCACAGAAAAACTCCAAATTTCTGATAAGGTCAACAGATATTTTTTTCAAACTATTATAGCAAAATGTTTTTTATAATATATTTAACTGACCACTAGGTAGCAAATAAGAGTAGCTTGTTGTTTGAGTTAGCATACACTATGGGTCTGATTTATTAAAGCTCTCCAGTGAAGCTGGGTAATCCAGCAAAACTAGAATGAATTTCTTCAAAATAATTTGCTATTAGCAAATGTTTTCAATCCTGGGCCAGATCCATTCCAGGTTTGCTGGATCACCCAGCTTCACTGATGAAAGTTTATCCTCCACAGCCTTGGAGAGCTTTAATGAATGGGGCCCTATAGGTTAGCAAATAAGAGGTGTCTGTAAAATTCTAAACCTTTTGAAATAATTGACGCTTACATGATAAAAGTCACTAGTACTATATTTCAGTAAGGATTGACTCTTCGTACAGCAGTAGCTTCCAGATATCACTAGATGGCGCTCAAGTACAGACTGAGGGTGGACTTTGTGTTGAGTTGTGTAAGCCAGTGATTTTCAACCACTGTGCCGCGGCACACTAGTGTGCCATGAGAGATCTTCAGGTGTACCGTGAGAAATTATCTTTCAGCATTGGCACCCTGTTCTCCTCACAGATAAAAACAAGTTTACTGCCTGCAAAATCATCTAGTATGACTGGTTTGGCAGTTGGTTAATAATGGTCTGGGGGCATATCCTTGAAAGGGCCACACGGACCACCATGTGCTAGTTAATGCTGTTATTACTGCTAGTAGGTACTAGAATAATATCTTTAGAGCCTCACACACACTAATGGGCTACTTTATGAGAGGTTGTAATGAAACTACACAAGTTTGATCAGTTTGTGATTTCAGTTTTTACTTTAATTTTCAGTGTGATTTTAAATCCAGCTTTCAGTGGGTTAATGTTTTTTTCCATTAAATTTTCTATAAATGTTCTTACATCACTTTGTCTTCAAAAAGTGATTACAGTATGTCACCAGGAAAGTCTTGAAGGTTGTGCAGCCAGAGTAGCTGATCTATGGTAACAGAGACAATAAATCATCAGCTACTCTGACTGTGCAACCTTCAAGACTTTCTGGGTGACATACTGTCATTTTTCTTTGGAGCTTACCAAAGCAATCACTTTGCAGTCCCAGAACATTATGCCTCTTGCTGGAATACACTTTAATTTGATGTCCCTCCTGTTCGCCATAGGAAACCCATCACAACCTCTTCTATCTTGCTACTTTGTCATTCTGCCTCAATACCACTCATTCAAGATGATCAGTAGATCATATCACTTGATATAATCACTCCACCGCATCAAGTTTACGTCTCAATCTTACCAAGACGCTCTCCATTCTGCCCTGAGCAAGCCTTTATGGCGATATGCTTCAGAAAACAGTGAAATAATTGGTCACAGGTTCATTTTCAGCATTGGCACCCTGTTCTCCTCACAGATAAAAACAAGTTTACTGCCTGCAAAATCATCTAGTATGACTGGTTTGGCAGTTGGTTAATAATCGTCTGGGGGCATATCCTTGAAAGGGCCACATGGACCTCCATGTGCTAGTTAATGCTATTATTACTGCTAGTAGGTACTAGAATAATATCTTTAGACCCTTTAACTGGTGCAATGAAACTTGAGTTTCCCCTGGTGCGGGATAATGCCGGACCCCATGCGACCAAAGTGTGTTGGAACATTCTGGATGACAAAGACAATAGTGGCATTTACTGGTCACACAGTTCTTTAGATATGAATCCACAGGAGAATTTTAGGGTCATTATGTATCTGTGCATACGACTTGGTCAAGTATCACCACAGAATGTCCATGAACGCTCTGATTTCCAGATTCCAGGCCTTGGTGTCCAACCTGGGTCTCACACACACACTAATGAGTTACATTATGAGACGTTGTAATGAAACTCCACAAGTTTGATCCGTTTGTGATTTCAGTTTTTACTTTAATTTTCAGTGTGATTTTGAATCCAGCTTTCAGTGGGTTAATGTTTTTTCCATTAAATGTTCTTACATGACTTTGTCCTCAAAAAGTGATTACAGTATGTCACCAGGAAAGTCTTGAAGGTTGTGCAGCCAGAGTAGCTGATCTATGGTAACAATGGAGACAATAAATCATCAGCTACTCTGACTGTACAACCTTCAAGACTTTCTGGGTGACATACTGTCATTTTTCTTTGGAGCTTACCAAAGCAATCACTACCAGAACATTATGCCTCTTGCTGGAATACACTTTAATTTGATGTCCCTCCTATTCGCCATAAGAATCCATCACAACCTCTTCTATCTTGCTACTTTGTCACAATGCCTCAATACCACTCATTCAAGATGATCAGTAGATCATATCACTTGATATAATCACTCCACCGCATCAAGTTTACATCTCAATCTTACCAAGACGCTCTCCATTCTGCCCTGAGCAAGCCTTTATGGCGATATGCTTCAGAAAACAGTGAAATAATTGGTCACAGGTTCAT
>NW_027319867.1:0-3501 GCF_032062135.1 Pyxicephalus adspersus
AATTAAGACCAAGTTACTTCAAAAAACGGCCTTTTGGAGGCTAAGAAAATTAACCTTGGAGGGTAAGATACTAATTACAAAATCTGTACTGCTGCCACAACTATTATATCTAAGTTCGGTTTTTCCTCCTAATAATGCTGTGTTGAGACAACTTAATAAGATTATATTCCGTTTTACTTGGAGTTCATCTGCAGAAAGGGTCAAAAGGGAGACTATGCAGAAAACTAAAAACAAAGGGGGTAAAGAAATGCCCAACCTGAGAGTGGCGCTATGGGGCAGCTACTTCTCTCTCTGTTTCAAATGTTTGATCGACAAATCAAATTATTGGAGTCTGTTTCTGAAATATGCTGCTGGTCATATCTTTAGGAGGAGAAACTGGTACAGACCAGATCAGACCACTCCAATTCTAATAACCCCTCCAAAGCAATATGTCATTTTGGAAAAGTTTATTTTAGATCATGACTTAAAGCACATGGAGCCGTCATCTTTAAAAAACTACAAATCCCTCAAAAAGTTACTTCAAACAGGCATTGTAACACCTGTGTCAAACTTTGGTGAAATCAAATCTCAAAGTGTATGGGAAATGACAAACAAAAATTATTTGTCTAACGAGCTAAAGGATGTCGCATGGCAGACCGTGCACGAGTGTCTGGCCACTAGGGCCTTCCAACATAAAAGAGGAATGGTTGCCCGGGCCAAGTGCCCTAGATCAGAATGTAATGTAGACGAGACCATCTTGCATGTTTTCTGGAATTGTCCATACGCCCAAAAAGTATGGAAAAAAGTGGGAAAATTCCTCAAAAAACTAACTGGCCTAGGAAAGCTTGATCACCTAGTAATTCTGTACGGTTTCATGTCCCCAATATCCCCTCCTAAAGTGCAAACAGCATGGATCATTGTTAACTGCTTCAAATGCGCTCTTTGGAAAATAAGGAATATTTTTCTCTATAAATCTGACTACATTCCGGCCGAAGAGTGCATCAAGTACGCACTGAGCAAAATGTTTACCTTTTTCTTAAGAGATTGTCAAAATCTGGGGACGCCCAGAGCGAGAGAGGTCTGGTTGGTGCACCTATGGAGCTCCTTAATAAGTAATAATTAACTTTTTCTTTATGTTTAACAGGTTGTGTTGGAGTTTTTTGCATGATGTGTAATGCTAATACTTACCTCTTCTTTTCCCTTGGTTTAAAAAAAAAAAAAAAAAAAAAGAGAATGCCGGCTTAGGTAGGGTCTAGTTTACTAAGAAAATAAGGTTGAAAACTCACCTGGTTTATGTTTCCTTCTGCATCTGTAAAACAAAAAACTTTGTGTTTTGGGTTGGAAAATTTATTTAAAAGGGTTTCATAAGTTGAAAGAAGGAGACTCCTTCTTCCTAGTATGGTCGTAGGTAGGGTGTACTTACCTGTGTCTCTCCTGTCCTTCCGGCCCTGGAAAGGGCAAAACAAATACCTGGGAAAACAAAATATGGTTAAAACTTCTTTCTTTCTCTTCAAACAAATGGATCTCCAAATGTGTCCACAAAGCTCTCTTGTATATAGGAAGACCATGGTCTAAATAGGGCTACATATAAAAAAATTTTTTTCACGTCAAATTTCTTGTGACCTCTGGTCAAGGGATGTTGGTTTTTCTTTGAAAGATGGTCTCTTTGTACGTTTCTAAAAGGAAAATGGTATCTAGTCTGGTTGCGTACCTTGTCTGATATCTGGGGGAGTATCTTGGGGGATACATTCTTGGGAAGATCTGGGGTAATGATGTATTCGTTTCTCCTTTTCATCGTCAACCCATGTGCTTCCTTCTGGTGTCATCTAAGGGAAAATTTATTGGATATAAAAAATCTTTTCTTTAGGGGTTATAATCAACCTTTTTTTTATGGAAAGTTGCATAAAACAATATACTCACCTATACTCTTCTGAACATGATGCTAATATGTCAAAAATGTCTGTCTCTCTACCATGTGTATTTAATGTCCTTCTATATATAGGCCAGGGGCTAGCAGGGCATAATGTAAGTCCCTGTGTAAAACCCCTTCGGTCTCTTAAACAGGTTTGGTCTACGCTACCTCCGGCAGGAGGGATGTATAGTCTAATGTCTTGAAGCACTAACCCTTTGTCATCTGGGTTTGTTATGAGCCACTACGAGTACTAACTGCTGACACATTGTCAATGTTCTCTTTGAGGTATATTGCTAAATGTACTATCTGCTAAAAGTATAAAGGGTTTCATTGAGTGATGTTTAAAATTATGAGTACTAACTGCAAAGAAAAGGAGGATCCCTTTTGCTCCTTGGTAAAAATTCTCTGTGCTAGGGACATCAACCGCAAAAAATGTGTGATGCAGCATATTGTTATCTGAAAATGTAATGCTTGTGAACAACAGCTGATAAAAATTATTATCTTGGGAATGTATAAACATTCTGACGTCGTAACATTGTTTTGTTATGTGCTAATTGCAATTTGGGCACAGTTGCCTGATAAGGCTACTTCTATGAGTATCAACTGCAAAGAGTGTAACATCTGTCGCTGGGTGTTTGAACAGCTGAAATGTATACTACTTTGAAAAATGAGATTTGTTACGTGCATTGAAACACCAACTGTTACTGTGTAATAAGCTTTGGTTGCAGTTTTTGCTCCCCTTTTGTAAAATCACTTTGTTTATGTTACCAACTACATTGTACAACTGTTAAAAGTGGCATGATAACTGTTACGGCACTAATTGCCCAACCTTTTTTTGATACAACTTGCTACAAATTATAGAAATATACTGTCAATGTATAAACGCTTTGTTACGACTCTTTAACAGCCAAAGTGTTCAAAACATCTCTGCTGTTGTAACCCAATACGAGTAATAACTGCTGACCTCTACGTGTTTTAACTGCTGCCACCTATCATAGAAGTCGAATAAGAATTGCATACCTTCCTTTCTTGCAGTGTACATATTGCTGTGGTGCTGCCCGTCCGGTGATAGGCAGCTGCACCCTTTCCCCTTTTATTACCCCTGGGCAGGAGCCCACTCTATTTTAGTTATGGACTTTTGCTTTGCGTGGTATTGCCGGTCCGAGAATAGGCAACCACACACCCTTTGTCCTTTGTTCCCTGGGCAGGAGCCCCACCTATCTAAGTTATGAACCTTTTTCTTCAAATGGCATCGCCAGTCCTTGGATAGGCGGCCATGGGAAACGGCGAGCCCTTCCCCCTCGAGGTGGGTGGCCTACAAAAAAGGACTCCTGGGCAGGAGCCCCATCTGCCTCCGTTTGCTTTTTCGGATTTTCCCTTATTACATCGGTGAATGGACTTTTTTGTTTTGGAGAATATATCCTGGATTTATTTTCATAAGTGGACATTATTCCATGGACCTTTCTTAGTTACTTACCTTATGATTGCAAGTTTATGTTCTTCTCCCTCTAAACCTGGAAAAAAGGAAATTTATGTTACCAATTTGTTTTTCAAGACTGATCTATGTATATACTTACCTGTATTTTATACTTTCATAATAAAAATTTAAA
>NW_027319868.1:0-3500 GCF_032062135.1 Pyxicephalus adspersus
TCATAAAATACATTTCTTGCATTTGTAATTTTAAAAAGCTAATATAGCTAATAACAACAAAAATATATTTAAGCAGTACAAAATACCACTAGTAAAAAAAGTAATATATTTATATTTAATAGAGGTATATGTTATCTAAGAGTACATTTGGGTGACATTGTAACAAATGTAATTTTACCTTTGTGATGTATTATTCCTTAAGAATATAAAGTATATGCTGATCAATAAGAAGTGCTGAATATAAATAGTAACAGGGCTTGAACTGTGAAGGCAGGACTTGGAATGAACAGGTCAGTGATAGGGATTTAGACAGTGGAATGACATTGGAGGAATGAGTGAAATGTAGACAGGGCTCTCTCTTAATTGCTGTGTTTTATTGTTGCTAAAACTACCTGCATTTACAGCAAAGTACACTAAAAGAAAATGATGTGACATAGTAAACAAGGGAGCTGAAACATACAAAACACAAAACACTGTTCCTTTTACCCATGTTTCTGTTTCTGTGTATCTTATCTGTAGTAATTCTAAATATTAGGGTACAAAAAAGAAAACTGTGCTTTAAATACCCATTTGTATGTCACTGGTTGTAGGGAAGCATTTAAATCCATATTTTAATGATATTTAAAGGAGAGTTCCTGCCCTTCCCACCTGCAAGCTAAACTACTTCCCAGAAGTAATATCAATTGAATTGTAAGCAAACACAGAAAAACCAAAGTAAAAAGCTTTGTAAAATTAGGCCCTACTGGTACAGGACAAGGGGGGGGGGGGGGGGGGGCAAAATTTTTTTTTTATGTAATGCACACCACAACTTTGATATTTTTATTGTAGTATCATAGGTAATAATAACTTTTACCAGGTAAAAAACAATTACCAGGTAAAACATTTTAGATTACTTTCATCAATGGAGATACATTAAAAACCCTCATACAATCTCAAAATATACAGGTTTTGTCTTTAGCCTGGTTTCTTATCACAGAACTAGAAAATACATTTGAGTCCAGAATATGGCTTACAATTCAAATTGTAAGAAATATAAATTAGTATTATGAATATAAAACCAAAAAAAAAAATTTCCTTCTCACATTTTAAAATTAATTTAGCTGAATCACTTTCATAATGTAAGTACCACATCTACCAAGACTGGATCTAAGTATTCTGAAGTTGGCATGTCACTCTAAGGAATGGCCATCATTGTTTGTGTTTAGTTCAATGTGTCCCTTTGCAGAAAGTTACATTACAACATAGCACTGTACAGCTAACAGTGTAAAACCTTTTAAAACTCTATATATTAATCAATTTGTACAGTGTTTTGTTAAGAATTGCAATGGCAAATAAAAAACTTTACAATGTTAAGTTTAGTTTTTTTTTACCAGACAAGTTAACATGTCTGCTAGCTTCTTTTAATTGTGTCAATACAACAAATCTAAAATATATTTTCCTAATGCACAAATATATTTTTTACCTTTTGGCTTAAAGGGTCTGTTCACCCATAAAAGGTATTTGAGCCATAGGGCTGAAGAGGATAGAATTTCATCAGTGAACCTGGGTGATCCAGCAAACCTGGAATAGATCTGGTCCAGGATTCAAAACATTTGCTAGAAAATAGCAAATTACTTTGACAAAAACCATTCCAAGTTTGCTGGATCACCCAGCTTCAATAAGGAAAGTGTATCCTCTCCAGCATTAGAGAGCTTTAATAAATCAGGCCGATAATTGGAACATGGTTGGCTATTTCTGCAACTTAGATGCTCCAACAGTAATATCATCCTGCCATCATTCTTTACATCATTCCATCACTCATCATTTTATAGTAATAGTTTGTTGATTAAATAAGAAATTCAGAGATGACGCAATCACAGAACTCACATTTATTCACTGTTTATTTACAGTCTTCACTACATTGTACTGATTTGAATGCAGCATTGTAAACTATATGCTCACTATATGCTGTGGTGACTGCACCACATTTATTAAGGAGTAAATTATCCATTGCAAGGTGATTATTTACTTTGCTAAATGACCAGCCTATACTTATTTAGTAAATTAACCCCAGTCCATAGAGGTGCAGTAAGAGGAATAGTAAACCAAAATCTATGCACAGCATGTCTAAGCAGAAAATGTAAGCACTCTTCATTGACCATACCAGGATGGCATAACTCCCATGCAGGAGTGCAGGAGTTCATTCATTTCTGGGACAGGCAAGGTAAGGCAGGATTGCAGAATTTCCCCGGCAACCACTGCTGAGCTCCAGGGGTGTAGTGGTAAAAACGGGAAGAGGGGCCATGGTACTATCCATGACCTGCCCGCCCCAATACACCTCTGCCTATGTGTCACTCAAAGGGTAAGAAACCTCCCCTAGAGTAACGTCATGATACCAGAACCCACTTACTCTCCCATCGCGGGTCTGAGCCAGTCACAGTATATTTGGCTAAATTAACAACTAAAAAACACAAAACAGAGTGCATTTACAGTGCTTTAAAAAAATTCTTTAATCTTGAATCCGATAGTACACATTAATGTAAATGGCCAATGCTAAGAGGAATGAGGCCTTCTCATGTGAGATGGCCCGGTAAATTACCCCAGCTGAGCAAGTTATATTTGTTTCTAATCCCAGGTTCACTAAAAGAGGAATGGGGCTTTCAATGAAAGGACATAAAACTCACACAACATTAATCACAGAGCACATTTTACTTGACACAGCTGTTTCGTATTGGCATAGACTAGTGTGAATCCCATTCCTCACATCACTAATCAAAGGAACTGCAAAAATGCAGATATGTTCATAGGAAATTAAGCTTGAAAGTTAAGTGAAGCCTACAAAGATTCTGCAGGAGCCCAGATGTTCTCAGATAAATTATTCAAATCTTTAGTTTAGATCTGCTGTAAAATGGGTGATCATATTTAGCACTAAATAAGCCAACAAGCCATTGAATATCGGTCCTTTGAAAATAGTAATACATTGTATAGCTATAGCTAAAGTTAAAACCTGGCAGATGTTCTGTGCTATGCTGAGGGACAGGGTATGGGGGTACATGTTTTACTATAAATATTTCATCCAATAGAACATTCAGCTGTGTTTAAACTAAATGAAAAAGTCTATGAATATAAAAATTAGGAATTACTCTCCACCTTGCACATATTATGAATTGCAGACCAGGATGAGGGAATGATATAATAACTACCAAAAGAGTGCCCCAGGATACCATACATTAAATGATGCGGCAAAGACCCTCTAACAATGATATGTATTATTCCTAATAGGCACTATGTTTTTTTTTTTGATAGATGCCAACGTCATATGTTAAAAGTTTTTATTTTATTGTAAATATTAACCATAAAACATTGTCATTTATTATAATCACATTATAGTTTTAAAAGACACATTACATTTTCTCCTTTTAAAAATCAACTAAGTATACAGCTATTTACATGTTTGATATACTCGATATATCATATATCATACAATACTACAAAAACCTACCTGGTGGTATGATTATGTT
>NW_027319869.1:0-3499 GCF_032062135.1 Pyxicephalus adspersus
GCACAACGACTGGTCAATGATGCCGACGAATGAGGAATCTCGCTGGTTATGAACAACCATTCCAGCGGATCTAATTGGGAGACGATTGTTCGTAATCTTTTGTGTGTACGGTCGTTCAGTGATCGTATATTGTTCTGTGACACACTTTCTCCTGTACATATCACTTCCTGCATCGTTTGAACGATCGTTCACAAATGATCATTCAAATAAACATATCTAATGTATACATTATTGGTGGATTTTATTTTAATGATCGTATCGTTACAGCATGTACAGAATTGTGCACAATACGATCGTTCAAATAAAATCGAGAATAATCGTTGATCGTTTGTTTTCAAACGATAATTATTGCATGTGAAGATTGAAGGTTGTGGTCAGAAAGATGAAATGGGAAGTTGTTAGGGTGGGTGAGATTGCAGAGCTTGGAAAATACCAGGTCTAATGTGTGCCTGGAAATTTGTATGTAACTGTTTATGTTCTGTTATAGCACAAAGGAGGAGGTTGGCTGAGGAAGGGTGGTTGGGGTCATCCACTGCGATGTTAGTCACCAAGGATGATGAAGCCAAGAGGTAATGGCAAACAATGAGGGCAGAAAAGGCAGAAATAATTGAAAAAAAAACAGTATATTTTTTAACTTTTCTTATTATTTTATCTTCAAAAATATAAAAATATATAAATGTTTTTGTTTCCATTTTGGATAGGATAGGAATAGTTAGAAAAATGGGTAAAAAAATTATATTATATATAGTGATATGCGAATAGTATTAAGAATGTGAGAGAGATGTAAATCTCCCGAATCATAGAGAAAAATACATTTGTTTGGTTGGTAGACAATAAACAAATCTATTTTAAAACCGTGAATATGTTAAGAATGACCTTTTATAGTTTCATTGCATTAATATTTATTTTTAGATATTGTCTAACTCAAGATAGTGCAGGCAAGAGTTAAGCTATATACATAGATGAAATTTATATTGCCAGAAACAATATTTTGTGTTTTCTAGTGACAGTAGAACAAACAAGCTCAGTACACACAGCACTGTTTAGTTCTATATAGACCAGAAGGGAGTGTCCTCTTAGGACATAGGAAATGACAGTGGTTATCCTCAGTTGGTCATTGATTGCCCTGCCACAGTGGATTGCTAAACAACGTCAAGGAACTGTTGTACACACTCTAAATTTTCATTTGTGAAAATCATGATGCTATCTGTGTCCCTCTTGGGTTGATCCACTCCCCCTACTTTTATCTGGAGAAAATTTATATGTAACTTTTCCGCCTGGGACACATTAAAAACAGACAGCAGATGTTTACTCAACTTTTTTCTGTCCATGATTTCCTTATGCACAGCAAAGCTGACATAAATGTTAACAGTTTTCCAAAATGATGGAAATCCATCATTTTGGCTAGAGCTTGATGATAATCTGATTGATGTATTCATGTATATAATTAAAAAAAAAAAACCTCTTTATGTCAAATGGAACATATACAAACATTGGCAAAATGAGACAGTTATTGTGACCCATTGTATGCAGCATCCAGTACTTCCAGGTATAGTAAATCATTAATGATTTGTTGATCACTCAAGTAACAGTGCTGTCATATGTGACATGAAGGAAGTCCACCACTCCTTGTAAACTCAAAATGATGCTTAAAAAATGATGACTTCTCTCCTTGCTTGGGGTGGAAGGGTGATGAAGGTAAAAAAATGTATTACGGGTGCTGGCTTTAAAGTGAATCTACCCTATCAACCCCAGAAAAGCATATTTTGCACTTTAAACTGGCCTTCGCTTTGTGAAAGCAATACATTTATCATTTATTATTTTGGTAACTAAATATACTGCAACTACATTACAAATCTAAAATCACCAAAACCTAAAATGCGATCTCTTTCACCTTGGTTTGATGAGTAGTAGCATTGTTATTGAAACATTGGCACCTCCTCGATGCCTGGTTGGCTCTAGCTTAAATTCCTTTTCATCACTATTCTGGAACACATATGCGACAGTTACATTTAGAACTTTGGATCTCCATGTTCATTCTGGCTGACAGAGTATTAAAACCCCGAGATAAGCAAGTCAACCAAGTAACTAGCATTGATGCTTTATTACTTATTGGCTTATACAGTCATATTCACCCCTTTAAATATACCATTAGACATTTTAATGTTGGGCAGTTTATAGTTCCAAACCGGCTGAATTCTGTGAGTTTAAGGATGATGTCCAAATGAAATTAAATTAATGTAAATCAAACAATGGGTAAACACAGCGATGGGCAACTAACATAACTGTATACATTATCTGTATAAATGGCAAAAAGCCTACCTCAATAAAGGTGAATTGCGTCTTTCAAACACTTAAGTTTTGTGATGATAACCACTAAACATTAGGATGGTGGTGACTCCAGTTCTGACATATAATGAAGGAATGGTAAACAGCAGAGTTGCCTTTGAATCACATGTTGGCTTGGACTTTTCAAATGTGCATGCTTAAAAATCAGCTTAGCTTAAGATTTTTAAAACACTCATTCCTATTACCACACAAATTTAAATGAAATAAACATATTCACATTCCATTAATAGATTTAAAGTTCAGGCCCATTTAAAGTCTTGAGCCCTTTTATTTTTTTTTTATTGTCCTGCACTTTACCTGTTATAATTTGTGGCATTTTTTAAATTAGAAATGCCTTAAATTCCTTTTTTCCCTCAGCCCATTGCACTGTATTGACACACTGACCTGCATGACAGGTGTACAATGGGGGTGTGTTACAAATTGCTGAAAACTAAGAGCACTGTGTCTAACATTGGTTACCCTGGCTGAGTGTAAAGGCTTCACCCAGGCACTAATCCCCTAATTTGACAAGAACCTTCTGGAGGTATGTCATACCATCTGAGAGCTCAGTTGCTCTTAAGGCTTAGGTATGCAAAAAGTGGTGCCTGGAAAGGCCAAATGCAGACAGGTACAAAAAGTGAAACACAAGAAAGATAGCCAGGTAGTAAATCCAGGGAAGTTGGAAATTTTGTGGTCAGGAGACAATTCAGAGGTCAGGAAATTAGAGGCCAGTTCACTAGAGATCAGTCAGCCAGATAGATAATGCAAGTGAGAACGTTCGTGGTTAGAATAAAACAAGCCAAAGGTAAGCCAAGGCAGCAACATGGAATGGTCAACCAATATCAACTCGTTAACAGAAAATCAGGAACAAAAGCACACTCAGCAATTAGCAAACACTATGCTATCCCTAGTGAGGTGGCCATGACAGAATTCCGATTTATATAAGTTCTGGGCAACCAACAGTATAAGTTGCGGGATCAGGTAAAGTAAAGGAGTCGAAAGTAAGATTACCTGATATACTCCTTCTGCTACTAAGGGGAGAAATTTGGGTTTATGTGTGGCAACCCATGTGCTTCTGGCCTGGCAGGTAAAAAGAACAGAATGCCACTGCAGAGTGGTATATAAACTTCAACTGCAGGCTGCTAACAGGTGCATACTGCACTGTACAGTC
>NW_027319870.1:0-3497 GCF_032062135.1 Pyxicephalus adspersus
ATATTAAAATTCAGATCTTTATTTCTTTACCTGGTCTTTAGTCTGTCAACACATTTTCCTAAATTTGTGGCTCTTCGGCAGTTGTTCTTAAAGCAACTATTGAACTTACTATCTCATCTCACATAAAATAGGGTACAATAGTGGGAACCTTGGTTTTGTGATAGTTAAAAAATAAATATTTTGCCCCCCCAAAAAAAAGTATACTTCAGCTACAGGTAGAATGAGGGATATAGAATCTACTAACTTAATAGTTCCTGTCTTTGTAGTTTTCCAGATATGATTTCTGAGTGGTCTTAAAGAATATGGTATTGCTCACAGTCTTGCTGTAATATAAAATCATTAAACATTCCATCAGAGATAATGGCATTATAATAGATGTGCAGATTTGCACACTCTCATTGGAGTGTGTGAGAGAGATAAATGTGTATTAAACCATTAGGTTTATCTCTCCAGCATCTTCCAAAATTTACATTAATCTGCTAGTACACAGCATTTTGCACAATCTAAGACTGATTACTTTTCACAAATCTATTTTTTGCATGTGTAGGTTCACCTGCAAATCATGCCATGCTGGTAGACAAGTTTGGGTAACAATGCAATAAGGCTTAAGAGAATTTATGCCACATTATTTTTATTTGCAAGATGTAATCCTCTCTTTAAAAAGAAAAAGTTGCTGGATGTGTTCGCACACTGTTGGCTTTATTAATGTTTTCCCCAGCCCTTGTTACTGCATTTTTAGGGACATCATGTTGTGAATGTAATATTGAAGAAAAACAATAACTAAACAATGAAAAAACAATACCCAGCCTATTAGGTTCAGTGTACCTCTTGTGGGAAGAATATCTCCGAATCACGTGACAAATAATGGAAACATTGTTGCACTTTTTGCACTTTTTTAGGGTTCAATGTATCTATGAAGCCCTCTGGGTATCCTTGTTTTGTGTGGTTTCTATTCACTGTATGTGGAAAAGGTATTGTAATTTGGTGAGAAATAAGTGCATAGAGGGGAGAGTGTCCTGAAAGTCACATAGGCTCTGTGAAAGAGCCGAAAAAACATTTCTCTATATGAAAAGGAAAGAATATTTTTACATGAGTAGCGGTATATGGCGAGTAGTCTGAATGTACAAAGGTGGGGAAAGTGTTGCAGCCATTTGTACAGGCTTGAGATGGCTTGAAAGTAATCATTGCAGTCCCGCAGGAAGGCTCTATCCCTCTTTTATTACAAGAAAGTACGTTGCTTTAGATATTGGAGCTTCCATTGCATGATATTAAGAGATCTACCAGAACCCCCAGATCCTTTTCTGTTTGTGACTCCCCCAAATGTATTCCCCCTACACAGTATGAAGCATGCATTTTTTTAGTCCACAGTTCATAACTTTACATTTATCAACATTAAATGTAATTTGCCACTTGGCTGCCCAATAACGCAGTACATCCAGGTCTGCTTGTATAGATATCCTGTATGGACCTAATTCCATTAATTACATAGTTTGGTGTACTTTTAATCCCAAACTTTATATCATTTAAAAAAATGTTCAACAGTAAAGGTCTCAACACTGAACCCTGGGGTACACCACTAATAACCTTCGAGCATTCAAAGTATCAATAATTAATCAATATTCTCTGTATGTGGTCTTTAGGCCAGAACTCCATCTACAGAAATCCATTTACAGAATTAATTTTCTAAACCTTTAGACCCTAATTTGCATATTAACCATCTGTGGGGTACTGTATCTAATGCTTCAGCAAAGTTCAAGTACACTATATCAACTGGTATTCCACTGTCTACCTTTTCACTTCCTCATAAAAGGAAAATAAATGTGTTTGACAACTTTGCCCTTTCTTGAATCCATGCTGAATATCACTCATAATATTATTTTCTAGCAGAAACTTGTCTATGTGGTTCTTTTTTAACTATAGACATTATACTTATCGGTCTGTAGTTACTTGGTAATGACTTTGTTCCCTTTTTAAAGATGACCAATGAATAAAGAGTCTCTAAAAATGAGAAACATTGGCTTTGACAAAAACAGAGCTCAGCTCTTTGAGGGCACATGGATGTAATCCATCAGGTCCTGGTGCTAATTTTATGGTTACTTTTTTACGAACGATTTTTTGCCCAATCGATCGTTCGTCGTTCGATTGGAACGATAAAAATTGGAAGTGTGTACGCACCTTTATGCTACTAAAAAACAAAAGGATTTGGCAAACAAAGATGGTAAAAGCAGCAATGGTTTAAAGAGCCTGTTCACCAAAGCTAGAAGTATAGCAAACAAGATAGGGGAGTGTGAAGCCTTAATGAGTGAGGAGGATTATGACTTAGTTGGTATTGCTGAATCCTGGCTTTGTTTTTCGCATGACTGTCAATATTCCTGGTTATACTCTGTCTCGTAAAGACAGAGTCAAACAAAAGGGTGGTAGTGTCTGTCTGTGAGAAGTGATCAAAAAGTAAATGTGAAAGAAGAAATCGCGGATGGAACAAGCAATGCGGTTGAGACATTATGGGTGGAGTTGAATAGCACAAAATTAATTATTGGAGACTGCCTTCCTTAACACAGGCCCCCCTGTGTTAAGGAAGAAATAGAAAATCAACTACTAGCACAGATAGAAAAAGCATCAAAAAGTGGAAGTGTTTTAATCATGTGAGATTTCAACTACCCTGACATTGACTGGAGTAATGGCACACAGGAACAGCAAGAGGGAGGGAATTTGTGAATTTAATACAAGATAATTTTATGGTACAGTTTATAGAAGTCCCAACTAGAAATGATACTCTGATGGACCTAGTTCTTTCTAACAATGCAGAGCTTATAACAAATGTGCAAATAAAAGAGAATCTGGGTAGCAGTGACCATAATATGATTTCTTTTAATGTAAGCTGTAAAAAGGAAAGATAAAAACATTTAATTTTAGGGGAGCAAATTTTCCATTATTAAGGGTGGCTCTCTGTGACTTGGACTGGGAGACGGTATTGTCCTCAAATAGCGCAGAACATAAATGGGAATGTTTCAAATCTGTTCTACAAATGCAAACTGAAAAATATATTCCAATGAGTAATAAGTTTAAGAGGCTAAAATTACAACATATGTGGCTTACAGCTGATGTTAAAAAAAGCTATAAGGAACAAGAAAAGGGCATTCCAAAAATATAAAAAAAATGAAGGATCACCTTCATGATTTGAAACTTATAAAGAATATACCAAAAGATGTAAAAAGGAGATAAAATGTGCAAACGTCAAATTGAAAAGATTGCAAAGGGAAGTAAGGCAAACCCCAAATTTTTTTTCAAATAAATTAATAGCAAAAAGATCAGATCTGAGCATGTAGGCCCCTTAAAGTGTGTCACTGGGTTGGTAACTGGGGATAAAGACAATGGCAGATTTATTAAACATTTTTTTTTAACTCTGTGTACACGAAGGAAAATAACAGAGCTCAAGTCCAAATTCATACTGGTAACAGAAATGTCACTGCCTTAAATGAGTCACAATGGCTCAGAAT
>NW_027319871.1:0-3495 GCF_032062135.1 Pyxicephalus adspersus
CATGGCTTGGGGAAGAGGGGGTAAATGTGCCACCGCCCAGGGCCCTCAGCTTCTCCAGGGGTCAAGTTTTCACAATATTAGGGTGCAGGAAGCTGTGCATTTGGGGCCCACACATCATATTTGCCCAAGGCACTATTTTAGGTACAACTCATCTTTGGTAGTTGCTAATGTTAACCCATTTCTCTCATATCACAGCTCCAGAACAACCCCCAACGTCAGCCAAAGAGGAATGATGTCACAGTGACATATAGTGTGACATATTGCCCCTGATTCATCAATAAAATCCGCGCTCGCTGGAAGCGCGAAAGTACGCGCGGCCATCGATCGCGGTTTACTGCGGTCCGGACTCGAGTGTGCGCGTACACTCGCCTCACTGCCAGCCGGATTCCACCTGGTTCCTAATCTTAACCCCCTGCCTAGTGCCTAGAACCACAAGATAACCTACACAGAACACTTATCACTAACCCTTCAGGTAAGTATCTAAATTTACCAGTGCAAAAATTCCTCATTTAGCTCAGGGCAGCAACATTTTTAGGCAGAACTTGTCAGATGGCTACATAAAACTTTCAGAGGCTGTATAGGTGATAAATTGCTTTATCATTTTAACAATTTTATCAGGTTTGGTTGTAATAATTAGTGATTCAGCCACTAGGATTCAGGATAGAGTGCACAAATGTCTATACATGCAAATATAATTTCCAGCTTAGTTATATATAAATATATTTGCAATTATTACAATTACTGTGTTTTATCTTGTTAACCTTGAAATTTTGGACACAAAAATTCATTAAAGCAATAGTTGATCCACATAATGTTTTTTTACAGTTATAAGAAATATAACTGGTTGCTAGAAAGGACATTTTACCAACATTTAATTGCAAGCAAGCTTTTGCCACAATTATATTGTGAAAAGTGCCCTAAAAGCATTTTTACACCCATGGTGGAAAACTGGGTGGGTAGCTGCTCCCAGACAAACAACAACTTCATGCTAGGTGCCCAGGCCAGTCAAATTGCACTGCAAGTAACCCTCTTTGCATGCAGCTGCCATGAAATGAACCTTGCAACACCAACTGTGTGGCCAAAAGCAACGTGTTCCTTTCAGGAACCATCCCATGTTCCACCACAGCCACAGTTGCATGTACAAAATGGTTCCCAGCCACTTCCATTCAATTAAATGGGGGAAGATGGGACTGCGGTTAAGCCTATGGCAGAAAGCTGCAACTTGCAGTGGGTCTGAAATGGCCCTTAAAGTAAGTTTACCACTGGAAAAACATGGGTAGAGTTTACCATAGATTTATTTCTTCTGAAAATACTAGTTGTCCCCATAGCTTGGGGAAGAGGGGGTCAACTGTGCCACTGCCCAGGGCCCTCAGCTTCTCCAGGGGTCCAGTTTTCACAATGTTAGGGTGCAGGAAGCTGTGCATTTCGGGCCCACACATCATATTTGCCCAAGGCACTATTTTATGTATAATTGATCTTTGGTAGTTGCTATTGATGACTCATTTTCTCTCATATCACAGCTCTAGAACAATCACCAACGTCAGCCAAAGAGGAATGATGTCACAGTGACATATAGTGTGACATATAGTGCGGAGCAGACTTCTGTAGTTGTCTAAAGCTGAGTTTTCACAGCTGCTATCTAGGATCAGAAATCAGATTTGTCTGAACCCAGTAACAACGTCAAACTAGATTAAAAGGCATAAAGTTGAGGATTTCCGATTAACCATCAGAAATGATTTTATAGTATTTGTTCTTGCAGGATTTTTCCTTTAAAATATTTAAAAGGACGGGTTCACTTTAATAGCATTTAAAGGACGGGTTCATTTTAATGGCATTTAAAGGACGGGTTCATTTTAATACTTTTTAAAGGACGGGTTCACTTTAATGGCATTTAAAGGAGGGGTTCACTTTAATGGCATTAAAACCAGACCACAGCTTGAATCAGGGCTGAGGGCTCCTGAGAAGAGTACTTTGTGAAAGTTCTGTATTATTTCCATAAATCTATATAAAAAGACCCCTGTAGAGCCTACCATTAGCTTGCATAGCATTGAGAACCACTAAAAAGGGTATTTAATAAAATCTTTTCTTTTTAATTTTCCCTGCACATGATTAGCTTTAGAATATCCAGGTCACTGGGAATTCTCCTAATGGTCCCAATGGTCATCACAGCTGGTAAAAAAGAAACTTCATTTTACCATACAGATGTTGAACAACATATTTGCTCACAAAAAAATATCAAATCATAGGTGGAAATTGGTGTATTATTAATAATAATAATAATAATAATATCTTTCAACAGCAGAATGAAGCATGTTTTAATAACCTGCCCCAGGCATACTAGAAAATCAAGGCTGGTATCACATTATTACTTTTTACCTTGTTTCTAATTAACAACGTGAGAAGATTGAGCAGGCGTGTTATGTGAGACATACCGTACCTAGCTGCTATAGGGTGGTGCCCTCTTAGCATATAAAGGAAGGCTCACATTAACTGTAACAAACCAAATCAGAAACGAACCACATTTACTACGTCCAGAATCCACCTTCCACAACCATGTCTGGCTTCTTAAATAAAGCACAGCAGCAAGCCCAGGACGCAGCGCAGCAAACAGGTAAGAACTGCACTCATCTGCTTTAGTTGCTGAATAGCGCGATGGCGTACGATTTCGGATCGCGAATACGAATGCGCGACCGATAATCCGATTCTGCTTGATGAATCAGGGGCATAGTGCGGAGCAGACTTCTGTAGTTGTCTAAAGCTGAGTTTTCACAGCTGCTATCTAGGATCAGAAATCAGGGATGTCTGAACCCAGTAACAAACTCAAACTAGATTAAGAGGCACAAAGTTGAGGATTTCCAATTACCATCACAAATGATTTTGTGTAGGATTGTTCTTGCAGGATGTTTCCTTTAAAATATTTAAAAGGACTGATTCACTTTAATGGCATTTAAAGGACGGGTTCACTTTAATGGCAATAAAGCCAGACCACAGCTTGAATCAGGGCTGAGGGCTATTGAGAAGAGTACTTTGTGAAAGTTCTGTATTATTTCCATAAATCTATATAAAAAGACCCCTGTAGAGCCTACCATTGGCTTGCATAGCATTGTGAACCACTAAAAAGGGTATTTATTAAAATCTTTTCTTTTTTTTTTAATTTTCCCCGCACATGATTAGCTCTAGAATATCCAGGTCACTGGGAATTCTCCTAATGGTCCCAATGGTCATCACAGCTGGTAAAAAAAAGAAACTTCAATTTACCATACAGATGTTGAACAACATATTTGCTCACAAAAAAATATCAAATGATAGGTGGAAATTGGTGTATTAATATTAATAATAATATCTTTCAACAGCAGAATGAAGCATGTTTTAATAACCTGCCCCAGGCATACTAGAAAAGCAAGGCTGGTATCACATTATTACTTTTTACCTTGTTTCTAATTAACAACGTGAGAAGATTGAGCAGGCGTGTTATGTGAGACATACCGTACCTAG
>NW_027319872.1:0-3493 GCF_032062135.1 Pyxicephalus adspersus
AGTGACACAGAAAGAGGAGAGGACCCTGCCCCGAAGAGCTTACAATCTAGGAGGTGGGGGGAAGTATCACACAATAGGAGGGGGATATAGAATGGTGGGAAGTAGTGAGGGTTTAGGAGACAGAATAAGACGGGTAGGTGAGGGGGAAGCGATGGGTTTTGAGTTCTCTTTTAAATTAGCAGAAAGGAGGAGCAAGCCAAATAGAACGAGGAAGACCATTCCAGAGAGTCGGGGCAGCTCTAGAAAAGTCTTGTATCCGTGCGTGTGATGAGGTATGAGTGAGGAAGTCATTAGTAGGTCATTGGAGGAACGGAGAGAGCGGCAGGGGGAGTATTTTTCTATCAGGGCAGAAAGGTAAGTGGGCCAAGGACTGTGGAGGGTTTTGAAGGCAAAGCACAGGATATATAAGAAAGAAGATATATTAAGTGGGATTAGTGAAAAGATTATATGGAGGGATAGTTTTAGAGATACAACAATGGTTGGGGTTGACAGTACCGGAAGGTTTTTTTTATATATAATGTAGAGTTGTTGTTGGTGTTACAGATAGGTTTAGGGTTAAGATTACTGGAAAGGAAAGTGTTAGGGAGACAGTAAGAGTTATTATTGGGGTTTCAGGAAGGTTGAGTTGCAGGGTTACAAGGAAGTATAGTGTTGGGGCTAAAGAATGGGTTAGTGTTTGGGTTGCAGGAAGGGTTAATATAAAGGTATTTTTTTGCACATTCCCCCCATTGACTTAGCTGCATTGTATCTTGTGTCCCCATTGTAATCTCTGCGATCTTCTTTCCTCCTGTGTTTGGAGTTTTACCATTTCGTGTCCAGTGCTGCCTAATTTAAAGTCTTTTAATAATAAACAGCTGGAAGTTGAAATCAGGCTGGCCGTAGTCATGACTAAACCACCATTCACTTTCCACCAACACAAACTTGATATCCCCTGAATCCAAAGATCAGAATTTTCTATTCTCCCACCAGCAATCTTACAGTAAGATGTTCCCTGCACCATCCCACCACCTGCACCCACTGCTCCGCAAGCTGGCGGACGGGTAATTTATAATCCAGTTACTGGTACCGGACTAATTTATTCATCTCGGTGAATTCCAGCAAAATAGAATGTTCCAGTAAATCAAATCTCGGACGGGGTCAGCGCTCAATTAAAGGTTGTCGTTTCAAAAAAGCATTTCATTAAAGCGAATATTAAATGGCCGCACTCCTTTATAAAGTGACGCCTGTCCAGGTTAAATCAACTGATTATGCTAAACAATTCCTTCCTGAGAGATTCATAGAGCAAAACGATGAATGGGGTAAAATGACACTATTAGATTTGGGGATCAGTAACCTCACATTCACATTTAGGGTGCAATAGATATTTCCCTTTAATTCTTGTTCTGTTCATTTTTGTCGAATTTAAAAACTTCCAGGTGGAAGAGGAATTGGTTGAGCCAAAGAAATGGAAACCTGGAGCGGCTTAAAGCAGAACTAAACTTCAAAACTAAAAAATTGGGAGTAGCAAAGTTCTTTATTGCAGGTGATTTCTCTTCTGCAATGCAACAAATTTTCCTGACTTATGGCAATTTTTTTTTCCAAACTCACCTGTCCTTACATTGGCCCTGACGCTGCCATCTTCACCCGGTCCACTTCCTTGTTTGGGATCTGATTGGCCAGGCTGGAATGATGTAACGCCTGCACATGCGCACGGGAAATCATTTATTCCCAGCAGCCAGCTTTGTTGGAATCATACGCTGAGATGCAGATGTGCAGATCAGTGTACTATATAGAAAAGATTGCAAACATGCAGGTAAGTTTGTTTCATTGTAGAAGAGACATCACCTGTCCGTTCTGCAATAAAGAACCTGCCAGCTCACATTTTTTAAATATAGTTCACCTTCATGTGTTCATTATGTTTATACAATGGTTTAACTATGTGACAGCATTTCCCCTATAATGTGTTTGGCCCCAAAATAATGTAATGTGCCCCTTGGACCCAGAGGTGGTAAATTAAGGAGCAGGGCTGTCATGCTTTTACTATGGCTGTGACATCATCACCCTGGGTGCCGGAGGGCATTGTCCCACCACTGGCCCACTATCTACCTTCTGGCAATGCCAACTCAAACATGACCATCTCATCTATAAAGTTACATTGCTGCAGTCTGATCATTGGTGGAGCAGACTGAAAAAAATACTGCCCCCTGTCTGCAGCAGATTAATGGCATCATCCTAAATTAGAAAAGGTCACCTGATTGGAGCACAAAGAGTTCTTTATAATGATAAAACATGGATCTGTTCTGAAAAAGAGTTCTGTTTCTGTATATTGTAATTTGCATGACTTCAACTACCTAAAACAGCTGTTTCGATGTTTGGTAGATTTTGTTTTAAAGTCCCTCTTTTCTGATTGGTAGGAAGCCAAGGACCGCCCACAAGGATCCCTCTATGGTTAAATTTACCATTGGAGTGATGTTTATAGGAAGTCACATCAGTTTGCTTTAACTTTTGCTGAATTTTTTTTTATTCTTCTTTTTTCAGGAGTTTCCACAAAAACCTGGAACATTTACCTAAAGAATGATGGTTTGGAGGAAAATCACGAGCTTTTAAAAGTTATGCTGAGGACCCCAAAGAATGCCATCCTAGGGAAGAATCAGGAGGGTACAGTGGAAATTGTGGATCCCAGAGACGGTGAGGGGGTATCACATGGATATTGTTCTATAGAATATAAGACGTTGGCAGTTATCTAGAAGAAGGGGGACATTATAAGATATGATATCTATAGTGATGTGTATGGGGTAGATATTGCATCAGATAAAAGCCTGAGGAGACCGGCACTGGAGTTGTGAGAGGTCGGAAAAATTCACTTGTTTTTCCATTGTTCTTTGTGTATACCTACAGATAGGTACTGGTCAGCCTTGGCTCATGATAAGGTGTCAAGGTGTAATAAGATGACAACACAAGAAAATAATGGCAGAAGTGCACATCAGATGAAAAATGTTAATATTCAGTTTATTTTGATTAATTTACTGCTTTTATGAAAATAATCCCTGGTGATCCTGTCCTTGTTCAGGTACTTCCTGTTTTAGGGTGACAACTCTGTCTTTGTCTGTCAATTGTACTGCTATGTTGTCACCCTATCACAGCAACAGCCAAATCACAAGTGCCTTATAGCTACCGATCTGCCTGGGTAAGGGACAATCAATGAGGACTGCTGGAGTAAGGAGTGGGGTAAGTATTGGACCAGATGGGGTATACCATGGGTGAGGTAGGGGGTGGCTTGCTTCAAAGGGCAATTAAAACATTTAAAACACAAATTTTTCCCCTCTCTCCCACAGTCTCTATTTCAATACCTGCCCCCTTTCTCCATCCCATAAATTACAAAAATCATGTTTCTTTTATCTGGTCCAATGATACTCTCACCTTTTTAATGACACCAGTGTGCAGTCCTCACTGATATACAAGAGGGCGCTCAACTAATGATGTCTGTGTGCCGTTCTGTGCATCATGCCATCAA
>NW_027319873.1:0-3493 GCF_032062135.1 Pyxicephalus adspersus
TTATAGATTTACAGATGCCAAGAGCAACCAATTTTGTTTATATAAACATAAATATTTGGGAAGCTGATGTAGATGCAATAGACAATGGCTAGCTGCCAGAATTTTTGGAACTGTACAGAATGATTAAAATCTCTGCTGTCAAAAGTGACTATTCTAGGCCTACACACCTCTTTGCTACATCATTTAGGATCAGCATGGGTTGTTGAGAAGTAACCATTTTGATTTCAGTATCATAATACCAGGATTTTGCAAGGTAAGTAAAATTTAAATCATGCGGGGTGGGTGAAATGGGTGAGGAGAAGATGGAGTTAAATGGTTTACTGCTAAGCCCAATCACTGCATTCTGGGCACAGGACACATACATTCCCATACCCACATGTATTGGCTGTTTTGCCTTAGAAGAAAAAGGAGCATTAGAGAGGTGAAGCAATTAGGGTCATTTCCAGAAAGGGAGGCCCTAGAGCCTGCGAGAAGGGAGCTAGGCGGGGGCCAACATGACTGTGGGGGAATGGGCAGAGGTCAGTTAATGGGTTAAAGATGCACATTTTGATTTAAATTGATTGGTCAGATAAAAGGTGCATGGGGGTGGAGTATGTGTCAAATTTTGATTTGAATTGATTGGTTAAGAAATGGTGCAATGGGTGGGGTCAAATAAGTCAATAAAAGTAGAGTGGGGGGAGTAGTAAGAGGCAGTTTAATTACATCAAATTGAAGAGATTGACAGGTCAGCATGGAGAATGTGGAGGCTTTGTGGGCGCAATTGCAAGCTGCAGCGGCAGAAAAAGGCCCTGGCTGGTTGGAGGGTCAGCTACTGAACATAACGAAAGGTCCTTCTGAAGAGGCAGGTCAAAGGGCACGGCCACGGAGGTCTCGGTCTCCGGTGCGCCTGAGCCCAGAAATTGGAGGGGCATGGCGTCGCTTAGGGAGCCCCGCAAGGGACCCTCCAGTTTGCCCCCCTCATCAGATGTCAGCGAGTAGTGGGGGGCGAGCTGGGAGGAATCCCCATCATGGACGGACCCCTCAGGAGCGAACTCTGATGTCCCCTAGCAGAAGTAGAGTGCGCTCCCGTTCAGCAAGGAATCGGGACATTGCGGCCCCCAATGTCGGAAGGTCAGTTGCAGTGGGGGCCCAGCTGGGAGAGTGTGTAGCTGCGGGCATTGGCCTGTCCCCCGGTGCGGCCTGTGGTCCTGTTAGCAGCGGTCGGGATGTGCGGAGAGGAAGCGGGGGGGGCGGTCGGGCCCGTCCCTTACCAGTGGAAGGATCCGTTGTCAGCGGAGGAGAAAACGACCGAAAAGACGGCGTCGGCGTCGGCTGGAGGAATGAAGGCGGCGAGAGGAGACAGCGCCATTAATAGAAGAAAGTCTCGCAGGATCACGGAAATGTCATCTCGCGTGATCACGGAAAGATCATCTCGCGAGACTACAACCGGATCCCTGTCATCAGTAGTTTCCAGGAACAGAGGTATTGCAGAGGAGGATGGCAGAAGAAGGGGACCGGAGGGAACAATTCCTGTGGCGGCGGCCGGCTTCATGGGAAGATTGGAGGAAGTGGATCCTCCATCAGAAGGGGAATTGATTGAAGACACCAACGAGGCTGAAGATGTTTTTGGAGCGTCTGGAGTTCTGGATGCGGGGCCTGCAGGCGGACTGGTGGGACGTGGAGGGGGTAAGTCATTGGGGGATTTGGGGGGAGGGGAGGGCATGTTGCAGGATAATATGTTGTGTCCAGTGGGGGGTTGGAATGTTAATGATGACAATATGTTAGGTATGGGAGTTGAAGGTAGGGGGGGATCAGAGGGGAGTGTGCCTCAGGTGTTAGCTGGTTTTAGAGTTATGTTGCAGGAATTGATACAGGCAGGAAAACCATGTGTGGGAGGTGACCGAGTTGCTGGGAGTGAAAGGGGGCTTGGGTCAGCCTTGGGGGGTCAGGTGCAATTATCAGGGGTTGAGGATTCACAGCAAGTTCATATGAGAACTGAAGGATCCATGGTAACAGAATCAGGAGTTTCAAAAGGCTGTTGTACGGTGACTTTGGATGCGGACCAGGTAAGTGTGGGGGACAGAGCGCGCGGGGAAGTTTACGTATGTTTTGAGGGACCTTTAGGGTCACACTTAAAACAGGAAGTTAGAGAGCGGATCTGGAAAGGGGAATATGTGGATATTTTCACATTGCTTCCTTTAGAACGTTTTAATATGGATAGACTTGGGGTGTCGGGCAATAAGCGAGGAGATGAGGAGGCTAGGAGATATCGGCTTATCCCACGTACATTTGGTAATTGGCTTCAGGCCTTTTCCATTATGGCTAGTGTGGTTGGTGAAAAATCGCTAGAAAATTGTTCTGCACTTTTTGGTTATTTAGATGGCATTCACAAAGCTTATAGAGTATATGGGGGTCAGGCTTGGATTAGGTATGATGAACAATTTAGACAAAGAAAAGCAGTAAGGCCATCATTGAGATGGGACCATAAGGATATCGGTCTATGGATGCGGTTAATGACATCTGCAAAGGTGAGTACGCAGCCCTTTCTTGGGGGGGCCGGGAACCTGGGATCAGCTGGGTTTTCGGCCTGGCGCAAGAAGGGGACATGTTGGCAGTTTAATGAGGGGCTCTGTAGATTTGGAGGGTCATGCAGGTTCAAGCATGAATGCTCAGGTTGTGGAGGACCGCATGGCTTTACCAGATGCGGAAAACAGTTTCGTTACAAAGGAGGCTTGGACGCCGCTGGAAAAAGGGAGGACCCCAGTGATCTTAGAAAAGATGCGCCCTTTTCTAAATAGATATCCGGATCAAAGAGCAGCAAGCATATTAGAAAAGGGTTTTGAGAGTGGTTTTCGGATTCCTTGTGTGATGGGGGACATTCCTCCATTACCGCGGAATTTGAGGTCTGCACTGCAACACCCAGAAGTTGTGGACGAAAAATTGAAAAAGGAGGTGAGTTTGAAGTTGGAAGGTTTAAAGGTTGAAGTGCACATGGTTTTACAAAAGAAGAGAGTGCGTTTACGTCAGTTACAATCTTTGTTAGGAAAACTGAATTTGGCTTGTCGAATAATGCCTATTGGTAGAGTTTTTGCAAGGAGGTTGGCAGCAGCGACTTGCTGGGGTTAAATTTGCGGATCATTATGTCAGACTTACAAAAGAGTTGAAGGAGGATTTGAGAGTGTGGGCAAGGTTTTTGGTGGAATGCAATGGCAGGGCATTGTGGATGGAGGGGCCATTAAACACGGCAGATTTGGACTTGTTTACTGATGCAGCAGGTTCTGGTGGGTATGGGATTTATTGTCAGGGGGCTTGGTGTGCGGGACCTTGGCCGGAGCACTGGGTGGAGGCCGGTTTGGTTTCCAATATGGTCTTGTTAGAATTATTTCCTATTGTATTGGCGGTGGAATTGTGGGGGGATAGGTTGGCCAATAAGAAGATTAGTTTTTTGTGTGACAACCTTGGAGTGGTGCAGGCAGTAAACAAATGGTCGGCTTCTTCCCCTCCAGTGATCAGA
>NW_027319874.1:0-3493 GCF_032062135.1 Pyxicephalus adspersus
GTTGTGTGATAGTTTAGGCTGACTGTCATTTGTGACAGATGTGAGATCACCACCATAAGTGGATATGCTATTTTATATTATGTCACTTTTAATATATACAAAATATAAAAACCAAATATAACTTGTATCATCTTTTATATCTATCTATCTATCTATCTATCTATCTATCTATCTATCTATCTATCTATCCTCTCCAATTCCTCTTTTCTGTTCTTTATCATCCATCGTTCTCAATTACAGGCAAGCTTCATATATTTTACACCACATTTTATATAATATTTTTTATAACTCTATTCTTTCTTACCAGAATAGAAGTTTTCTTTGATAGTGATAAATCCATAATATGCACATCAGAATTCCTTTTTACATCAATGAGGGTGTTATATCAAAATCCTATAACAGTATTTTTATAAGATATGTGCATGTTGCTAAAATATTAAATATAGTCGTACAAAACCATTTGTACATTCTTGCTATGACTGTTCTCCACTCAACATACAGACATGCAAGTATCTGCAGAAAATGTTGAAATTACACCAATGGATCGTCCTCTCTCTAGAACATGTTTGTATCTTGTGCTTTGGGGACTGGAATTATTGTTCTTTCTATTTACATATTCAGCTACCATTTTTCCTTCCTGTGCTCTATCACAGTCTCCCTCCCCCATATTCTACTCTCAAAGCTATTAATCATTTTGACAGGTTCAGATATGGCCTTTATTTTCTTGAGGCAACCAAGAAATGTCTACCAGCACCTTTCTGACATTCTTGTGTTCTTTCACCAATCACCCTGCCTCCTACCAAAGTGACACAGCAATGAAGAGGGAGCCGGTATCCCCGACAGCCAGTATGCGATCAACGCAATTCCATCCTGTCCTTCTGCTTGCTGTTTAAAACACTATTTCACTTTATCTTCCACCGATATTTGTTAAAGGGTTTTACAGCAAAATGGCTAATTATCTTAGAAGCAAAGTCTTCTTGGATTCAGAAAGCTTTGATCTACCTCACATATAAGCATACTGAATATTTTAAGTTGCTATTCACTTAAGAATAATAATACTTGATGTACCATAGTCTATGGAGATACAATTTAATTACTATAGCACAACATATTTTTAGCTTTTTTTAGTCAATAATCATATGTGTCTAGATTTTTTTTTTTAAAGGCAGTTTGATATTTTAGATAGTAAATTCCTAATACTGTATAGATGATCAGGCTAATTTGACTCTACACATTTGTAGGTGTAAAGATTAGGTATCCATACAAGTTTGGCCATATATTTTCAAGAACTTCCCTTCTGGCAAAACTACTCTCATATATGTGCCCATGTGTTTACCATGGCTCATGTGGTTCAAACTTCTGTCCCTTCCATTATTCAAATGGATAACAATCAGAATCTACAGTATAAGTCAGATTATTGTAAAAAAATGTTTGTCATGACCTTAGGTTTTCCAAATATTAATTGGATAAATTGCATGAAAATACAAAAAATAGCTGCCCTAGAACCTTAGCTTAAAGTCATAGCCATGGCTATTGGTAATGTGGAGTAGAGAGTGGTGGAAAAGATGCTGCAAAATGCTACAAAATCCCCAAAAATAGTAAGTATGACAGTTCTGCTACCTGTCCGATAGCTAATTATCTTTTATTGCAAAAAGCTGATGGCATTGACATCCATTCTAAAACTCCAGATTGTTCCCTAATCCAGCTAGTTGTAATTTCTAACATAAAACATGTCCTCGGTGACCACCTAATATACAAATCTATAACGTATATTTAATTAAAAAAAAGTTTCAAGGAACATTCCTCTTGTGAGATTATGTTTGTAGCATACCCTAAATGGCAGATTGTATTGCCTGGAAAACATTTCTACATGTTGGATATATAACTACAAGGATTGTATGGGCACAGCAGGAGCAACTGTACATCGGCTTATGGTGCTTCTCCAGGTAGCAGTAAGTAATTATCATACATAATAGTAAACAACAATAGTGCATCTAATTGCTAGTATAATTTTATATTAGACTTTAATTTGTTGTCACTGGTTATAGTAGATGGTAACCTTTTTTTAAACCATTTGGTAATGGGTAGAGAGCATATCTAGGTCTTGGATGGATATTCTCATTGCCAGAACAGCAGCAATCACCGCCTGCTAATCAAAACTAAAAATCCATTGGGTGTGAGAATGTATTTCTTCCTGTGCTCAGATTGTCAACAGAAATTCCTATCTCCTTTTTTTTTTCTTTTCATGTTTTAATATACAGGTAGTCCCCAAGTTAAGGACATCTAACATACGGAAGTCTCCTAGATACGAACATGGCTTACCTGCTCGCTCCTTTGAAGGATGGAGGCTTGATGAGGGGAGGAGGGAGGTTTGGATGACTTGCACAAGAAATCTTTTGCTAAACACAGCTGAGGTTGTGGGGGATCTTAAGGACTGAGCTCTTTCTCTTGTAACTTTTTAATGACCAAGACAAACTCTGCAGTTGTTTTTTTTTTTTTGCATATCAAAGCATAGCTTGCTCTATAAGTTCTAGGTGTCTAGGCTTCATAGGGTTTTTTTGTTTTCTTTGTGATTAACTCACTGTATGTTATACAGGAACTGACACCATGCTGCCTAATAATATGTTGAGACAAACATATTAAACTGTCCTAGTTGCATTTATTAAAATAATGTACATGTTCCAACTTACATACAAATTCAACTTAAGAACAAACATACAGTCCCTATCACGTATGTAACCCAGGGACTACCTGTAATTATTATAACTCAGATATACCACAGTTGGTATCTGATTTTTAAGGAAAAACAACAGTTTTCAAAGTATGTGTTTGTGTTAAGTTCAAAAGAAAAATGTTCAGAAAAGTGCCTACATTTTACATGAATCTTTTAAAAATTTTAATTTCAAAGTTCAAAGATATATACCTGCAATATCAAACATAATAACAGTTTTAAATGTGTGGATAAATAAATGGCTTTTGATGTGACTACCAAGTAAGGGCCATTTCTACCCACCGTGAGTTTCAGCATTCTGCCATGGGCTCAATCGCGGTCCCATCTGCTCCTATTTAGGTGAATAGGAGTGGTTGAGAACCATGTTCTGCACTAGGGATGAGGGAGAATACATTTTTGCAAAAATTTCGCCAAACTTCCGATGGGTCCGCAAAATTTCGGCAAACCGATTTCGCGAAAACATTGGAAGATCGAGGAAATCATTAGGATCCCTGGCACTAGAGGTCCCCAGGATCACAGTGGATTCTCAGGGCTGCATTAATTCTTGCAGCCTTGGGAATCTTCCCAATTTCGGTAAGCGAGAACGGCCGAATTCTCTGCAAGATCGAGTTTTAAAAACTTGCTCGCTCATCCCTATTCTGCACATGGCTGCACACACCTGAAATCCCTTTTAGCTGCACAGTTGCTTTTTGCAGATATGTCCTACAACCATAAACACAGCTGCATGCAAATACAGTTGGTTACCTACAGTACATTTTGCTG
>NW_027319875.1:0-3492 GCF_032062135.1 Pyxicephalus adspersus
AATCTTTTTGTGTGGACAATCTGCTAGTTGCCTAGACATGCAGGTTTACCTAAAAACACCAATACAAACTTATTTTGTGGTTATTTAATTAACATCAGATAACTAATAAATACACATTGGGCCTGAGTTTTAAGGTATCCTTAAAGGTTCTCTGTTATCCAGGTCATGGTATGCAACTCTTTGTTCGTCTGTCACTTTCAACTAGTTGTGTAATATTAAAAATAATTCACTGGGAACCTTTTTAGAAAAAAAATGTTTGTTAGCATACTCATTGAGTCATGTCAGATAAAATGATAATTTATCTGGTGAAAATATCAGGTTAACTAATAGACTACTTACCTTATAAACATTGCTCTTTCACTGGCCAGACCGTTGCTCCATTGCTGATCCCTTACTAGTGAGCCACATTTTAAGCATTCTGAAAATATGAAAGAGGATTACCCATAAAAGGCTTTTTATTATCAATATTTAGAAAAAGCCTTCCAACAAATCAACAATTTTTCAAATGATGCCACATCCTAGGACTTGAAAGCATAATACAAACAACCAAAAAGGAAAATAGATGAGACTTTTAAGGCGTTGTTTATAATTATAATATTGTATAATAAAATAAAACGCCAGCAAACTTTATTTGAGTAACAAAACTATAAAATCATGTAACAAAACAATGCATGAAAAACATCACAATTTGATGTCAGTGGAACAATAAGCTATTTGGTCCCAGTAGTATTTTCAACGCATTTCGCAGGTACTGCTTCCTCAGGAAATAGTAGTGAATCCTACATTTTCAAACATGATTGAAATAATGTAAGGAATAAAACTGGCAGAAACCACAGAACTTCCTCAATAGCAGTGCCGGCAAATGGTATGCTGGGAAGCAGCGCAGAGACCAGGATGGATCCTTGGTGCTTTTGATTTTTTTTTAAAATCACAAAAATGAACAAAAACATTCATGCACATGTGAACGCAATGCAGGATGCTTTTTTTAAGGATGGATAGCGCTTGCAGCCTGTTTCTTTAAAATTTGGGGGTTAACCACTAACATCTTATATCATGAGAATTGTTCAGCTTATTTCAGTAGGGCAGATTGCTGTGAAACATTCTTAACAGCATTAACTTAGAGAAAAGTTAAATAATTATTGTGCTGCTTATCCTTTTACGGTTTAGCAGGGTAGCCAACCTAATTTTTATGGTCAAGGGGCCAAAATATTCTGGACACATAGAGTCCCCAGGCCACTCTGCAGGGAAATTTGTGGAAGAGGCTAAATTTGTGGGCATGGTGACACACTTTACAATTTGTTAATCCTGCCTGAGTCCTCGAGCAGTGTATAGCAATCATTTGAACGCACCACATTCCTCTTGTGTTTCTGTGTTCCTCCTAGCTGCCACCTCTCATAAACACTCACACACATATGTTGATGGCTGTATTCCCCACAGCCTCATTTTAAAATCTCTCTTTTTATTATGGTAGTGTGGTTTTTCCCTTTGTCTCCTTGGAGTACAATCTGTTTATCTCTGTGGGGTGGAGATTACGGTGGTGCCCCAGGTGGCATTTCCCTGCACCACACAGAGGACTTGATGTAATTTTTCCCCCGCCTCCAGAACTTTCCTGTTATCTGTGCTTTTGTGATTGGTTAATAACTCCCCTGTTATGAAGTCTAACACTCCAAGGGCTGGACAAGCTGCAAAAGAATTCACTAATAGCCACTAGAATCTCCCAGTTTACTACCATGCATTGAGAAATCTGGCTCAACCAGTATCTACCCTCTTTGGTATGTAAACTAGGTTAATTAAAATAACTAATTACCATGGATACTCTTATTCTCTAAAGTGCCTAAAGACAGCAAGAACTGCTAGAGACAAAAGCCACCGATATATTACATTGCTAAAGAATAAAATAAAAGTCTTTATAAATCTTACAGTGGGTAAATTGGCTAGAATGTACTTTGAACTAAGACGATGTTAGATACATTAGATTATGAGCTCCTTTGAGAGACAGCTAGTGGCAAGAATAACTGTAAGTAGTTTTGTAAAGTGCAGCACAAAATGTCAGTGCTAATGCATAAATAAAAGAGCCCCCAGTTCTTCACCTGCTAAACTGAAAATGGCAACTAGCCTCGTGTTAAAGCGTACCTAAACTCAACATTTTCATTTTACATACAAGGGTAGACATCTCTCATATGTAAAGAGAAAATGTTATTTATTTTTTATTTTTTTAAGTGTGACACCCTCTTAAAAAAAAAGTTTTTATATATATAATGTATAATTTTTTTGTTTTCGTTTTTTTTTTTTTGTATCGTTCTGCTTTAAAAAATTGTGTATGTCTGGACATCTATCATCTTTATAAACATATTTTGTCGTTTAGCTTATCCTCAACAAGAATTTCCCTGTGTGTAAGTAAACTGATTTATGGAAAAAACATTGAAGTCAATGGGAAGAACATTATTTGGGACCTGCCCACTATGAATTTATGGAGAATTTCGACTGACTATCCTGTGAAGATCTACTTTACATTAAATAATCCTACCATTCACAGAATAATTTCACATCCACAATACATAATCCTATAATTCTGTTTCTCTGTCTATACCACTGTGTGTCAAGGGTTGTAAATGACAGGACAACAAATATCTTGTGATACTTAATAACTGCTTGGCGATTACTCATTCATACATGTAAACAATACAGTCCTTCATACCTGGTAACATAGTGCCCTATACTTCTACATTACACACTGTGCCTCGTGGCACTATAGTAGTCAGTGCCCCATGCCTCTCTGTTACATTCAGTGCTCCATGCCTTTTCACTACAGGAACAGTGATATGCCTTACCATTAGTGTTATATGGCAAAATAGGTATTGTTGAGGATAACAACACATATTATATTTAAAAAGATGATAGATGTTTGGATGGGCACAATAATTATCTGTTACTGGCAGAATTTCATGCCTCTCTGCTACTGTGCTTGATAACTATTACATGCTGTGCCTAATACCCCTCTATTTACCCCATACCACTCTATACATTTATATCTAGATCTCCTTATTGTTTACAGTGCTGTGTTTCTTTTCATTATATTCAATGCCTAATGCCTCTCTAATAGCATCCATGCCTACAATTTTACTACATGCAATGCCTTACACCTCTCTATTATCGCAATATGTCATGTACCCAGTACACAAAATGCTTCATGCCTAAAGCATATTGTACCTTAAACCCTTATCACCCATATTGAATCATGACTCATGTATATATTACATGCTATGACTATAGTTCCTCGTACCTCTTTTTTTACATGTAGTGCCTCATGGCTCTCTGAGTTATGTGTACTGTTTTTTTAGATACACAGTGTGCCTAATACCTCTCTTTTGCAAGCAGTGCCTTGCTGATGCACATTTATTACATTCAGTGATTCATGCCTCTATGATAAGTGCAGTGCTTCTTCACCTGGTTTAATGTACAGCCTTCATTCAATTTTTTTCTGCTGTCAAC
>NW_027319876.1:0-3490 GCF_032062135.1 Pyxicephalus adspersus
ATTTTCTGTTTATTTTGATAGGTAGCAAGTAGGATCAGAATTTATTCTCTGTATTTTTTTTACAGAAATTCAGAAAATTTTCTGTTTATTTTAATAGGTAGCAAGTAGGATCAGAAATAATTCTCTGTCTTTTTTTTCTCTTTCAATATTTTTATTGAATTTTACAAGTACATATACATTTAGGTCAACATAAAGTACAAAATATCAACAGAAATATAAAAACGGAGGACGAAAAAATATGCGTGTACACAGATTAACAATGAAGATCAAATCAGATAATGCCTGGGCAACAGAATTACTATAATCCAGGTATATCTAGTTAGAAAAACTTATTGGGATCAAAAAATTAGGGAGCATGATATACCATCTGGAGCTATTGGTAAATATAAAACCGTACACAGCAAAATTTTTAAATAGAAAAGTAAACCAAGCCTATGTCCCCGTTACGAAACCAAGACAGGAACAAACATAGAACGAATAAACTACTGGGGGGGAGGGGAGGGAAGAAGAAGTCGGTCAAATCAGTAACATTGGCGTGTTATATCCCACAAGGATAGCCAAAACTGTACATTATGTATTGTTAAAAACAATCCAAGGCTCCCATATATCTTCGAATTTATCTAACCAGTTCTTTAGAGTGTGGGTCAGTCTATCATTGACCATAATCCAGTTCAATTTAGTGTGAATGGGGTCCAAGGATATCGAGGAAGATTTCCACGCTTTGGCCAGAGAAATTATACCCGCCAGTAAAATCAATCCAAGCAACTTTTTTGAGGGACCAGGGAGGGACATATCAAGCCTGCCAAACAGGGCCGCTTCAGCAGTGCTACCAATCGTTTGATGGAAGATGTTAGATATCAAATCAAATACTTCGTCCCAATACCTCCTAGCTATAGGACATGACCAGAAAATACTGCACGAACATCGATCAGGTCCTTCACCCTCCTGAAACCTTTGGAGATCCACCATTGGAAGTTAGCTAAACTGAAGCCCGGTGGGAAACCTGCATGGAGTGTATCCCAAACCTGCATGGAGTGGGACAATGCCGGACCTAAAATAGTCCTTCGCCCACTTTTTTTACGCCACATGAGGGATTCTATGGAACCCGAGAATTTGTCTTGATTCTCTATTTCCACCCATTGGGGACGAGCTCCATGTAAAGTGCTCAGCGAGGTTTGTGCGATCTGTGCCGCTACATAATAATATTTCAGATTCGGGACCCCCAAACCCCCCCTTCGCTTTGGTGCAAAAAGAGTATCCTTTCGTATTCTGGCCTTCTTCCCAGCCCAGATAGAACGCATTATTTTAGTCTGTAAAAATTCCAACTCTTTTAAAGGGACCTGAAGAGGGAGGGTACGAAACAAATAGAGTTATCTGGGGAGTAAGTTCATTTTGACAGCCGCTATCCGTCCCAGCCACGAGGGAGGGGCAAGGGACCACCTACGAAGATCCGCATGAAGTTTTTTAAACATACCTGTATAATTAGCTTTATGCAGAGGCTTCTCTTTCTGGCGAGGGCCGATTTTCCACCCCCTGAATCAAATCAAGTTCTTTAAGGAGCTTTTCTCCTTCAGCAAACGATGTAAAGGAAAAACTCTTTCCTTGCAGCTGAAAAATCAGTTTCAAAGGGAAGGCCCATCTGTAATTGATCTTGTGGTCAATTAGGACCTGCAGAAGGGGTTTAGGCACCCGTCTACGTTGAATCGTAAACGGAATAATATCAGAGAAGATTTGTATCGGATAATCTTCCATCTCAACATGATCCAAGCCCCTAGTTGCTTTCAAAAGCGCTTCCTTCGTGCTAAAGTAGTGGGGTTTGACAATCACATCCCTCGTGGGACCGTCAGGTCTAAAAGGCACTAGAGCCCTATGGGCTCTGTCCAGATGAAGGTAAGGCTCTGGGGGTGTCTGGTAATATTTTTTGAAGGAAGCGTTTCACCGCCTCATTAACATCTTTGACTGATTCTGGAAGACCGCTGATTCTGAAATTATTTCTGCGAGACCTGTTTTCCAGGTCATCCAGCTTGACCTGTAGGTCGTCAATACGATCATAAAGAACCGAAATTTCCTTAGAATTCTGATTAACTTGAGAGACCGTGTCATCCACTTTTTTCTCAAAAATATCAATCCTGGCGCCCAAACTCTGTAAATCTTGGCGGAGTTCAGAGGTAATTGTCTCCGTGGCTTAAGCTAGCTCAGACTGAATGAGGCCCGCCAGATTCGTATAAAGCCTGCTTTCAGGAGCTGGAAGGTCATAGGGAGGTGAATGAGCAGGTGAGTCTTGTAGCAGCGCTCTGTGGCTTGAGCCCTCTGCAGATGACCCAGCATCAGGACTAAGATGAGCTAAATCTTCCCCCTGAGAATCTGCCCATTTAATGGAAGGAGGCAAGAGCCCTGAGAAGGGGGGGTCCTGGGTGAGAGAGGGACTGGGGGATTCCCGGACTGCCTGCATATGCACAGGGGAAGGGGGAGAAGAAATCCTATCCGCCCCTCTCCTGCCAAACCCCCACTGGTACCTGAGGAGGGGACCTGCGGCGTGTCCTGTCGCGCTGCTCCTCCAGCAGCGTGTGTGTCCCGGGCGGCGGCCATCTTGGAGCCCAGCTTCACAAGGTGAGACCGCGGATTGCGGTCTTTTACTTTAGCCCTGGATTTCCCTACCATCGCGGGCGATGCCGGAGAGGGAGCAGTCTGCACAGCAAGGAAGGGTGACGTGGCTGCCGAACACGTCGCCCAGCAGCGGCGGTGCATGCGCACACGTCGCCCAGCAGCGGCGGCGCATGCGCACTCTTCCTCTGTCTGTCTTTTTTTTACAGAAATACAGACATTTTTCTGTTTATTTTGATAGGTAGCAAGTGGGACCAGAATTAATTCTCTGTATTTTTTTACAGTAATACAGAATTTTTTTCTGTTAATTTTGATAGGTAGCAAGTAGGATCAGAATTAATTCAGACAAAAGAGACAAAAGCATTTGGCACAACCAAAAGTAACAATGTAAACCAGAAAGGATTGGGTGCCCACCCGAACCCCGGAAAACAAACATTCACGGACCTCGAGGGGCAGCCTCACCTCCCGTGCTCCCAGGAGCTCCATCGAGCTCCATCTCATCAGGGAGATTTCCTGCGGGCCCAGGTAAATAAATAGGGCCCGAATTAAATTCCCCGAAACTGGAGGGCATGTGTAACCCCCCGGATCCCACGCCCCCTAAAAATCAGGTATGAACACATCAGGACCCCGGCAAAATGAATCTCAACAAAGTATACACGAAACCAACCAGGGGGGCCTCATGGTTGATGATGGCTCGGCAGCTACGTAACAAAAAATACAAAGAAACAATATCCAATATCGTACAATCTAACCTCGGATTAAGAGAATGGAGACACCACCACAAAGGGTGGTACCGGTGGACCTAGTAAGGTAAGGCAGCATATGTTTAACATAACAACCATTTCTTCAAAGACCCCAAATGAGCAGCCAACACCTCATTCCTCCC
>NW_027319877.1:0-3490 GCF_032062135.1 Pyxicephalus adspersus
TGAGCCACAAAGGTTCATCCTGCTTACTTTTGCATGGAAGGAACCCCTCTTCCAGGCTGTCCCTGAAAGTTTATTCATTTCATTCAGCCCTACTCCACTAAGCCATACCCTTAGGGACTGGGCAAGGTAGAATAGCATAATTCACCTGAGATTGGCCACTTCCTAAATTATTTGCGGAAACATCTTACCAAGAACAGGTGGAAGCAACAAAGAACCAGACAAGGAGACTTATCCTGACACAAGAACGAATCAAGTCTGTGATTGGCCAACTACAGCCATTTGGCCTGAAAAACTAGAGATACTTTTTCTTATAAAGGGTCCCTACAGGATTCCACACTACTATAACGCACACAGGGAGAATTAAAACAGGTTTGCATTTGCAAAAGTTCAAATTACACTGTCATATGTTTGCTTATGTGAGCATTGATTGTCCATCCGGTAACTCTCTTCTCTACAATCTATTTTGAATGCTGCAGCCAGACTTATCCATCCTTCCCACCGCTCTTCTGCTGCTTCTCTTTGTAGTTCTCTTCATTGGCTTCCATTTCACCTTAGAATCAAATTCAAGCTCCTGTGCTTTGCCTTCAAATCCCTCCACAGTTCTTGTCCCACTTACCTCCCTGACCTGATAGAAAAATACTCCCCCAGCCGCTCTCTCTGCTCCTCCAATGACCTACTAATGACTTCCTCACTCATAACCTCATCACACACATGGCTCCAAGACTTTTTTTTTTAGAGCTGCCCCAACTCTCTGGAATGGTCTTCCACATCCTATTCAGCTTGCTTCTACTTTCTGCTCATTTTAAAAAGCACTCAAAGCCCATCTTTTTAAACTTGCCTACCCATGTTCCTCTGTCTCCTAAAACCTTCACTACTCACCCATCATTCTATATCTCCCCTCCTGTTGTGTGTTACTTCCCCCACGTCCTAGATTGTAAGCTCCTCGGGGCAGGGTCCTCTCCTCCTCCTGTGTCACTGTCTGTATCTGTATGTCATTTGCAGCCCCTTTTTATTGTACATCGCTGTGTTCTTGTTGGCGATATATAAATCCTGTTTATTAATAACAATAAATAATGCAAATCTAATCCAGAACTTCAGAGTCCAAAGTAATGACCTGATTAACCAGATTACCCACTAGCCAATGTGAATGTTGAATAAATGCAGATACAGATTTCTCACTTTATTCTTATTCTGGGTCAGTGATTAGGAAACAATGAAACCTCCGATTTTAGACATAGAAAACATTTCAAGAAGGAGATCAGTAATGGCATTCCTATTATTTATTTTATAACAACTATAATTCACAAACCTCATGGAATTCGGTTTGGCTCTGCCTTGGAATCTTAGTAGACTTGACATAAGTAAATATTATGTAATTGTGTAATATTGTATTACATATATAATACTCATGCCAATCAATGACATATGTGCAAAATACCAATGTCCTAACATTTCCAAAATGATAATAGTGGCAGAAGTAGCACAATAGATATATAAATATAAGAAAAAAGGTTGTTGACAATGGCAGGGGCTCAATCTCCAAAATCTGGGAATGTAAACTCAGCGATGAAGAATACCTACGTTGCGCATCCTGAAAGGCTCTTAGCTGCTCCTTCTGCACATGCCTGAGCATCTTGGGCTTACGCAGAAGGAACCCCTTCATCAATAGAAGAAACAAAATTGGCAATCCCACGGATGCACAGTGAGTTCGGCAAGTTTTTTCCCAATCTACATCACCTAATCCCGTGCCTACGAAGTGCAAGTTCGGGTGACACAGGAAGAAGAAGAGAGAGAATGTAGGGGCCCGGTGCTAAGACAAAAAACAGGACGACGCGGGACCTGATGGAAGAAACCTCCGGAATGATAGACTGATCTGTGGCATTGAAGTTAAGTGTGATTTTTTTTTTTGTTTTGGGTTTACTTCTGCTTAAGATAATTGAAGATACTGCAACTACACAATACAGCAATTTCAGGGTTTTATCAGCAATGTATATTCTTACTGTTGCCATACTTAAAGCTAAACTCTAAAATCATATAAAGGAACACACATACATACATCCCTCTATTAATAAATACATCAGTAACTGATGTCAGACATGGTGGCTCAGTGACCAGCACAGTGGCATTGCAGAAATAGGGATCCAGGTTACAAATCCTCTTTCATTAGCAAATGGGCTGTTGCAGAACATTTGGAATAGTTTCCAGCCAAACCAATTCATAAGCTAATTGTCTTCAACATTTCCTCAGAAACCTCATGAGCACTATGAATGTAAATATATCAGAGATTGTAATAAAAATACTGTGCTATATCATGTAATTCAATAAATATCACACAAGAATGCTCCAATATTCACAAAATGTGAACACCGTTCAATAGAAACTATTCTTCTTTTGAATGAATAGGTATGATAATTGTAGCTGCCAAGTTTGAGGAAAGCCATTAGGAACAAATTGTTTTCTGGCTCACTTGTAATGTTACTATGCAAAGTAGCAAACTTTTAAGAAAGGCGGAAAGGAGGTGTCCCATATGGTGAACATCTTCATATATAAAGGTGCATTGTGAAATTATCTGCATACTGTAATTTTAGCATGTTTTGTTCAGCAGCTCCAATTCAAGTCAACTGAATGGGATCATTCCAAAACCCAGTGCAGTACAATAAAATACATAGAAATGAGTGCCGGTACAGTTATTAGGTATATTATAGCAGATGTATAGCTACATGTAGTTTTGTATACAGCAGTCTATCCAAAACTAAATCCAAAACTGTGCTGGTTTTTAATTTGTAGATTTACCCTTTCCATTGGTATAGATTTTTCTTTTAATTGAAGGGGAGACCCTTGCTCTTCTGGTTATACCACCAAAGCAGTAAAGACTGAACAGGAAAACCAGAACCACCTAGGACAGCGGGCGCCAACGGTTGGTCCACAAGAAAACTTTGGTGGTCCGCAGCTCTGGCCAGCACACCCCCGAGAGGGGTCAGGAGAAGGACCCCGCTGGGAGGACGAACAGGCCAGAACCACAGACCATGTCCCCTGTACAGTTCCCAGGCTTGGTTCAAAAACTTTTCCAGCAACATCGAAATAATAATATTATTATTAATAATAATAATAATAATAATAACAATAATATTAATAAACAGGATTTGTATAGCACCAACATATTACGCAGCACTGTACATTAAAGAGGGATTGCAAATGACAGACAGATACAGACAGTGACACAGAAGGAGGAGAGGACCCTGGCCCGAAGAGCTTACAATCTAGGAGGTGGAGGAAGTAACACGCAATAGAAGGGGGATATGTAGTTGTGGGAAGTAGTGAGGGTTTAGGAGACAGAAGAAGACGGGCAGGCCAGTTTGAAATAATGGGCTTTGAGCGCTCTTTTAAATGATCAGAAAGTATAAGCAAGCCGAATAGGACAAGGAAGACCATTCCAGAGAGTTGGGGCAGCTCTAGAAAAGTCTTGGAGCCGTGGGTGTGATGAGGTTAT
>NW_027319878.1:0-3488 GCF_032062135.1 Pyxicephalus adspersus
ATTGAGCTTAACAGATCCTCCTTAATCGCGCAGCTGAAATCTAATCGCCTTAATTGGCAGATTCGCGACCCCTATTGCTCATTATTTTGAAGGCTGGAATCCGGCTGGCAGTGAGGAGGCGAATGTACGAGCACACTCGAGTCCGGACCGCGGGAAACCGCGCTCGCTGGTCACGCGTACTTTCGCGCTTCCAGCAAGCGCCGATTTTATTGATGAATCAGGGGCAATGTCAGATTCCCTGTTTTATAAATAAAGCACTAACAGATTCTATGTTATTCTTCTTTAAAGACTACCCAACCCATTAATTTCCCCCGCCCAAACTTTACCTACTGATACTCAGCTTATATATGCAACCTTCACCAATCCATTGCTTTATTGGAAACCCTATAAAACCCATAACACTTGGGACTTTAACCCGGGATGCATTGCTTGAACTACATTGACCACAATATTCACTGTTACATAAGGGGGAATGAACCAAGTATACTGACACTCAACTTCAGTATTTACCCTAAATCAATCTGAATAGTTTACTCTGTCCATAAATTATACATTCAAACCCAAGGCAGGGTCTGTCCCCAAAATGAGTTGGATATACAGTATATTTCATATTCAATGTCAATACATTTTAACAAATCACAAATACATTTTAACAACTCTTTATGATTATTTATGCTTGTTTAATCTAATATTATTATTATTATTATTATTATTAATATTAATAATAATAAAAATGGATTTATATAATGCCAACATATTACGCAGCGCTGTACATTAAATAGGGGTTGCAAAAGACAGACAGATACAGACAGTGACACAGGGGGAGGAGAGAATGCTGCCCCGAATAGCTTACAATCTAAGAGGTGGTGGAAGTATCACAGGGGGGATATGGAATGGTGGGAAGTAGTGAGGGTTTAAGAGACAGAAGAAGATGGGTAGGCAAGATAGATAAGATTAGGAGTGCTCTTTTAATTGAGCAGAAAGTGGGGGCAAGACGAAAAGGACAAAAGGACAAGGAAGACCATTCCAGAGAGTTGGGGCAGCTCTAGAAAAGTCTTTGAGCCATGCATGTGATGAAGTTATGAGAAAGGAAGTCAGTAGTAGGTAATTGGAGAAGGGAAGAGAGTGGCTAGGGGAATATATTTTACTATATCAGAAAGGTATTTGGGACAAGAACTGTGGAGGAATTTGAAGGCTTATCCTTTTTGAATAGATAATATATATTAAAATTTGATGTACAAAACACCTATTCTCATCAAAGATATAGGTCGCCACACCCTACAATTACCAAAGATCAAAATTCTCAACTATGTCACCCCAAAAAAAACTATTCAGACCAGTCCAAGCTAACACATACAATGGGGGAAAGAAGTATTTGATCTCCTGCTTATTTTGTACGTATGACCAGTCTATAATTGTAATAGTAGGTTTATTGTAGGTGTGAGAGACAGAAAAACAACAAAAAAAACAATAATCCAGTGCTCAAGTTAGAGCTTGATGTGCATTGTAATGAGTGAAATAAGTATTTGATCCCTTCACAAAAGATGACTTAGTACTTGGTGGCAAACCCCTTGTCGGCAATCACAGAGGTCAGACGTTTCTTGTAGTTGGCCACCAGGTTTGCACACATATCAGGAGGGATTTTGTCCCACTCCTCTTTGCAGATCCTCTCCAAGTCAGTAAGGTTTCGAGGCTGATGATTGGCACCTTTAGCTCCCTCCACAGATTTTCTGGAGACTGGCTAGCCCACTACAGGACCTTCATGTGCTTCTTCTTGAGCCACTCTTTTGTTGCCATGTGTTTTGGGTCATTGTCATGCTGGAATACCCATCCACGACCCATTTTCAATGCCCTGGCTGAAGGAGGGATGTGCTCACCCAAGATTTGACGGTACATGGCCCCGTCCATTGGCCCTTCAATGCGGTGAAAATGTCCTTTCCCCTTAGCAGAAAACAGCTGCATTCATTGAGAAGATGCCCGGCAAAGGAGAACCTCTTGACATTGTAATATAAGTATCTGTAGCAAATATATCATTTGTAAGAGATACTAATATTACAATGTCAGAAGGTTCTCCTGTGCTGAGCATGTTCTCAATGATTGCAGATGTAGCAGTAGAGTGGGCAATCCCCGGGCCACTAGAGCTTAATTACCTCTAGTGCCCGGGGATCACAGAGGATTTCCAGGGCTGATTGATGCAGCCCTGGAAATCCTCCTGTCTGCCGAGAGCTTGACCTCGAACTTAATATGCTGTATTCTCTTCTCACCTATGTTTTAGATATAGATAACAAAGAGATGACAATGATGACAATATTCTTGTTAATGTACTGTAATTTGCATCACAGACATTTACAGATTCATGGCAGATCTAAGACTGACGCCTGTAGAAGAAACATTATGTAATATAATTTGGTATGCAGAGACAGCAAAGAGCAGAAGTTCTCAGATCACCAGATAACTGGCAAGATGGATTAGGCTGGCCTAGAGCACTACAGGAGGAGAAACAGTAGGAGATTGTGCTCTCTCTATGAGTCTCAAGTGGAGTCACCACCCCCATGATATTTGACAGGCTTGGTCGGTAATTATGTTGTGTGGGCCATTGGCAATCTGGTATATAATGTTTTTAGTCTTGTGAAAACCAATCTTTTTAATCCCTTTTTGATTTTTTCCTAATGATGTGCTACCCACTAGCTTTGCTCCCTGCCTCCTACCAGTCCACAATATCAGCAACAGAAACCATGCCCACTAACCTACCCTCTGTAAACCTATGTTTGTAATCCCAGCTTGCAATGGTAATGTATTGCATGTTCTGCTGGTGAAGTGGGGCATATATACAGGTGAACAGGTGGCATCCTGAAGACTTACTTCTTCTCTGTGCATTACAAACCCTATACATTGTGTATTCCTGACCCCTGCTCTCTGTTTTTTATACTCCTGAGACCTGCACTGTATACAATACGATTGTATACAATTGTGGGTCGCAGCTCTGGCCATTGCACCTCCCTGTGGGGGTAGGAGAAGGATCCGGCTTGGGGCGGCACACCGGACTAGATCTCCCATATGCATTACAGGCTCAGGGAAAAGGGCAGGTTGGTCCCCTGGACACAACCCACCCACTCTCCCATTGCACGCTCAGACCTGCGATGGGAGAGTGGGTGGGTTCTGGCATTATGACATCACTCTGGGGGAAGTTTCTCCCCCTTTGAGTGACACACTGCTCCCCGCTAGTGGGGTCCATGCATTCAGTGGTCTGTGATCCACAAAAGGTTAGGGACGACTACTATACATTATACGCTATAAAGCACAATCCTCTTAACCAGCTTGTTATTTGTGTCATTAGTTGCAGGAAGATGTAATCATTGACTATATTTACTAAGTTCTTTGGCTCATTGCATTATGCCTACACCTCCTTCTTTAGGTGCCCCAGGTCTTTCACAATCCTATCACCTCTAGAGTTACACACTCCTTACCCCTGCACTCTGTATATTACA
>NW_027319879.1:0-3487 GCF_032062135.1 Pyxicephalus adspersus
CACTTGATTCACACTCATCACCTGACATTCCCTTCTTAAGGAAGTGACCTGACAACAGGAAATTGCCTGAACAAGGAGTTCCTTTGGACCATGCACAACTCCACCCACAGGGTTGGTGAGACAGTGGGTCCACTGCTTGGCCTAGTGGAGCCGTGGCAAAAATATTGTCCTCAAAAAACACAGAACAGAAATGGGAATATTTCAAGTCTGTTCTATAAAACCAAACCGAAAAATATATTCCAATGGGTAATAAGTTTAAGAGGCTAAAATTAAAACCTTTGTGACTCACATTTGATGTTAAAAAAGCCATAAGGAACAAGAAAAGGGCATTCCAAAAATTTAAAAATGAAAGATCACCTTTATCATTTGAAAACTATAAAGAACTCCATCTTAAGGCTCACCGCTCCTCCTCCTGCTGTTGCTGCTGCCGCCTGTCAGCACTCCATTTGCTAAAACTGTACACTTCTGGGTGACATTGATGATGCACTACACCCAGCTCTGGATGCCAGTTACCAATACGGTCCACACTCCGCCTCAGGGCCCACCGCCTCCTTCTCCTGCTGTTGCTGCTGCCGCCTGTCAGTACTCCATTCACCTAAATAGTATAACACACTTCGGGGTGGCATTGGCGATGCACCACACCCAGCTCTAGATGTCAGTTACCAATGCGGTCCATGCCCTGTCCCAGGGCCCAACGCTTCTTCCTGCTGCTGCCGCCTGTCAGTACTCCATTCTCAAAAATTGTATTATATACTTCTGGGTGGCATTGACGGTGCACTACACCCAGCTCGAGATGCCAGTTACCAATGCGGTCCACGCTCCTTCTCATTGCCCGCCGCCTCATCCTCCTCCTGCTGCTACCGCCTGTTAGTACTCCATTCACTAAAATTGTACACTTCTGGGTGGCATTGATGATGCACTACACCAACACTAGATGCCAGTTACCAATGCGGTCCACACTCCATCCCACGGCCCAACGCTTCCTCTTGCTGCTGTTGCTGCTGCCTGTCAGTACTCCATTCACTTAAATTGTATTGCAGACTTCTGGATGGGTGGCATTGCCGATGCACTATACCTAGCTTTAGATACCAGTTACCAAGACGGTCCACGCTCTGTCTCAGGGCCCACCGCCTCCTCCTTGTTGCTGCTGTCACCTGTCAGTACTCCATTCACTAAAATTGTACACTTCTTGGTTGCATTGACGATGCACTACACCCAGCTCTCCATGGCTCTTACCAATACGGTCACCCTGGCGAAGGCTGACCAAAGGCCAAATGTCACCGTGCTACTTGTCCACAACTTTATGAATGGACTTCCTAACACATGTCATCTAGGTCATGATGCCATCTGGCAATTATTATTATTATTAAACAGGATTTATATAGCGTAAACAAATTATGCAGCTATATAAATTAAATAGGGGTGCGTACATTAAATAGCAATGCATTCTTCCGCTGTTTTGACAGAAGAGACTGTTGCTAGTGGGTTGAGTTCACCCTTTCTGAATGTCCTAATGTTTATGCTGCTTTCTGGACGCTGTTCATCACGCAAAAATCCTATTTGCCTGCTGTCACTTTGTCTGCCATTTTCTGGGAAACCACAAGGTGTTTTGTAACTTTTGTATTTTTCCTTGTTGCCACTGTTCTCCTATGCTTACCTAGAAATTTTGGTGGTTCTAACATGTATAGGGGTTAAGCTATTAATGTTTTAAGTCGGCCTATTGACTTTAATTGAATTTGCAAAATTGATTTGCCCAAATTTTGCAAACCCATCGGATGTTCGTGGAAATTTTCACAAGACTATCACAGGCCTTCTCGCTTATCCCTAGTTATTATAATAGCTAATTGACTGTTTCCTCCGTTAGGATTTCACTTATGTTTTGCATATCTGGATTTTTATTATTTTAACAGACGATCAATTACTTTGGGTGATTTTATCTCATATTGGTGTCATCAATTCTTACAAAATTATTGGGAAACATATTTTAGTTTCCCTTAATGTCCTATCCAGTAGGTTTCTGTTTGGTTTTTGTCCTATAAATTAGGTATATCAGTTATACAAGCAATTTTTACCCATTGTTTAGTAAAAACTGACCCTTTATCAAAGCACAAATTTTTTCTTTTCCGCTCCCCACCATTTGTGAACAAGATGGGGTAGTAATGGTTCGAGTTCACCCAAGCTGTCACCCAATTTATGATGTTTTTGAATATGCTGCAATTGTAAGGCATCGGCATAACAATGATTAGGTTATTTTATGCATGCCCATAATTTTGTACCCTACTAATTGAAAAAACCTAGCAGCACTGCCCATGCATTTCACTGTCGCCATGTTGCTCCTAGGTGTTCAATATGTATACAAAATATAGATGGAACACACATCCCTATGTTTAAACCTTCTTACTGCACAACAAAATGTACAACAATTGAAACAGTTATATACAAACCTAAACAAATGTCCCAATGAACAACTGTATACATTTTATTACTGCTAGACTGAGCGCACACAAAATGTAATTTTTAGGGGAAGGGTGACAGAAATAACTTTTTACAACATGTTGCCCAAAACAAGAGTCAGCTTGTTTAAACTGTGAAATTGCAAAATATTTCAGACTACAATGCAATAGTCACAAAATGATGAACCCGTGACAAATGAGCAATTATTAATGGACCAGTGATTGTGCCAACAGAAATCCACTGCAAAGAGCAGTACAAGAAATGTTTAGTACCGTTATCAGCATTGTGAGAAAATTGAGAAATTCCGGGCCACAGCCTACCCTCCTGCAGTAAACCCCAGCTTCCAGTCTCTGTACACAGATGCCAGTTTCACTCATCCAGTCCCAACACAATTTGTCCCAAGATCAGTAAAAGGAAACTGCAATATTTCGCCAAGCCCAGGATATTTTATATAGCAGCAAGGGATCCCTGACTAACAATACAAGTAAATATACTGTAATGGTGGCTGGAGCGTGTCTCTCTTTATAAAAATAAACTGGGGTCTTATACGGTGTGATAAAGACATCAAATATGTCTAATGATGGTTGCTAGGATCTCCCGCCCCTTCGGCCATTCGTTGGTACACAAGGGTTTTATGGGGGAACCCATGTTGAAATTTTTGTGAAACTTTATCAATGTTCTACTTTCGCAATTAGGAAATGATTAGGCCAATTTATTAGACTGCCTGAACTCAAACAGCAATTCCCTGATATTAAAATTACCTAAGGGCCCCCGGACTAAAACTGATTGACCAATGGGGCTCCTTTTTTAATCTCATTCACTGACTTAAGTACCAAAAATATATTTCATGTACAGTTTTACCATTCTCACTTTGAGATTTCCTAATTTTTTATTGGTATATTTTTTCATGTTTTCTTTTCTAAACTTACACCCATGTTTTTTCAACTGTTAAGACTTTAATATCTGAACAAAGGGATGATAAAACATATAAAACCTCTGCCTTTTCCTTCTGTTCTAACACTCCATCATACGG
>NW_027319880.1:0-3485 GCF_032062135.1 Pyxicephalus adspersus
CTGCTCCCTGATTGGCTGATGAAAGGGAAATCCTGATGATGCTTAAGCTGTCATCAGGGTTTCCTATTTCCCAGCCAATCACAGAGCAGTAGAGGTGATGAATGGAGATACGTATGTCCATTCAAACTTTATTGCCCTGGTATTGCTTGCGGTTACAGCTAATTGAAGGCACGTGCTTTCAATTAGCTGTAACCGCAAAGTTCCCACGGTCCGGGAATCCCACAATGACATTATGATTCATAATGTCATTGTCGGATAACCTAAAAAAAATTAAAAAAAAAAACAAGTTAAAATAAAACACATACAAATTAAATTTAAGATTAATTTTTATTTTTTTTTAAACTTTTTTTTTCCTGAATTTTTGCTTTCCGATCCCGTGTTTTTCGGGTCGGGTCTATCCGAATTCGAACAGGCATATTCGGGTCGAATATAAGGACAACCTGAATTCGAACATCAACACTAGTGATAACCCTTCACCATTCATTATACCACTTAAGGACAAACTTGTTACCCTCCCCATTTCAGAAAAGTAAATAGTACCAATTAAATATTTATTCATAATTGGAATTTTTTTTTATGGTTACAGTTGTTGTAGTGGGAGCACGTTAGGTTGGTTTGAGTATATTACAAAACATAAGTGGAAAATGAACATAAGTGGAAAATAAAAAAATTACAATGTATTGTCAGTTATATGAACCAAATACCAAATACCTAAATGCCAAAGAATAAACTAACCCTACTCATAATAAAAACATTTACAATAATAAACTCACCATCAGCCAAAGTTTTAATCAAAACCTCTTGGTCTGATACAAACTAGATTATAATTATAACTATAATATATATATACACATGTAGGGCCCGATTTTAGGGCATCTGACATACGGACAACTCTGAGATATGAACGGGATTCATTTGTGTGCAGCAAAAAGGCTTGATAGGGGGTGGGGGACAGTTTGCATGACGTGCAGAATATGTCTTCTGCTAAACACAGCAGAGCATGATCATGTAACCCTTTAATGACCAACACAAACTCCACAGTCCTTTTTTTTTCATATCAAAGCACAGCTTGCTCCAGAAGGTAATGAATGTCCATGCTCCATAAAGCTTTGTTTGCGATCAACTCACAGTGAGGATTTTTCATACAGTAACTGACACCAAGCTGCCTAATAATATGTTAACACAAACATCTGTCCTAATTGCATTTATTACAATAATGTACCTGTTACAACTTACATACAAATTCAAAAAACCTACTGTCTCTATCTCGTATGTAACCCGGGGACTACCTGTATATATAATCACTGAGTGTACTAAATACCAAAATGGGTTTTGGTTTTATGGGTTTTTAATATGGGAGGTAGCTTAGTATGTGAAGGTGGATGATTTGGTGTGATTATATAGCAATATAGATCTTGAAACATTTTAACCATTTCCAACTGTAAAAAAAAGAAAAAAACAAGTTTGAGTATTGATATCAGCATCCCTGAGATTTCCAGTAACAATACAGAAAGGGTGAAGAATTGTCCCCAGTGAGGTCAAAGGCAAAAATAAAATCTGACATTAACTCATTTTAACTTTAAAACTTCCTATTGTCAGTAGCAGTAGCCTTGGTTACTATAATGGCATCTGCATGCTGGGCGGTTAAGACACACACTCCTAAACACATCCCACCAGTGTCCATCTAGGCAATTTACATCTATCAGCAGTGCTTTGCTGTCCCCCAACACTGCAAGGAGTCTGCCCCCCGGTCTGTTTGTCCATGACCAATTCTGTGTATTGATCTCTGATTTGCATAAGTTTTATCTTAGACATGGCTGCCTTGCCCATTATGGCACAGTGGTTGATAATTATTAGGGTGTGTTTGTTCTTGATTTCCTGCTGCCAAACTCAATATCATCTGACAATTCTCTGTTGCCTGGACTAAACACTGGCGTATCCTTTCTCAGTATTTAACCTTCTGTGCATGTCTTCTGGTTTGTTGACTTACCACCATGAACACTCTGACACCTTCGGATTTTCTGCCTGGCTTACCGACTCCCATGTATGACCTTAGGCTTGTTCTCTTCCACCCACCATCCACTTGGATGTCTGTCTTCCATGAATCTCTTGTATCTGGACTCCCTTTCTGGTGCTTGACACCTTCTCAGCACTTGTCTGCCTAGGGTTTCCTTGGTCTGTCAATACTTTCATGCTTAGGCACCATTTCTTACTTTTGCCATGAATGAGCAAAAAGCCTTCCAAAGCTGAGCAAGAATTTGTCTAGAGGTAAAGGCTATGGGGAAGGTTTAGGGGATTGGCATCTGGGCAAAGCATTGGCACTTGACTATAGACCCTACAATCCTGGTCCAAGCAATACTACCACAAAAAAATTTGGTTTGCTTGTTGTAGGGTATGCATGGTAAAATAAAATATTCTAAGTGACCACACTTCTGGAAGTGTCAGTTCATAATGTGACTTCAGGCCACAAATTCACTCATGACAGGGTTGTTCAGCAGCACAAGCAATGGCAGATATATAAAACCTTTCACTGGCTTTTTGATTTTGGACAGAGAGTCACTTTATGTGCCGCTTCAGACATGCTCTTGTGACTGTAAGTAGCTCTAAATTATAACATATTGACTACTAGATGCCAAAATGCCATTACAAACATTGCATTAATAAATAAGGAAATGACAATAACATTGTATACACAGTTACTTACATTGTGAAGAATATGAAGCCTTCACATTATAAAGGATTCTTGTTTGTTTGAGGAGCTAGATATTTTCTGTACTTTGTAGTCTGGTGTGAAGCTTATATTAGTTTAGCTAGAATTTGTTACACTCTATTAGGTTCCTTGGTAATAGAACAGTACATTATTGATGAGAGACAGCAGGAATGGCCTATTTATTCAGTGCTCGACTAATGTGCTCAACTTTCAATTAGATGGACACACCAAATGCAAGTGAAAAATAGACATTATCACCCTGGTATAATTAGGGTGGTTATTCAATCATGCACCGCTTTGCTTGGCTGATACAGATGCACAATATAACATCATTGTTCACTTGAAGATGGCAAAGGGAAAACATTACGTCAGCTCGGGCTAATACCGATGGCTTGAGATTGCATTACATGATCAGTGTTTAAGAGAAAATGACACTTTTCAGTTAAAAAAATGTGACTGAGAACAAAAAGGCTTTTATGTTGATTACATGAAACAATACAAATTGTTTAAGGCTGACAGTCTAGTGAGACAGTGTTTCTGGTGTTTACGTCACATGTAAAGTTAGATTAGTAATTTAGAATAGATTGAAGATCTGTAGAAATCACTTTAACAGTGGAAAATGGAGGCTTCTGGCATTAAGATTATATTATTGCACCAATCATATTACCCCTTAGCAGCCTCTACTGTCAGTTTGGCGCTACATTTACTCCCCTACAGCCATGGCTCCTGGCATATATCATGCACTGATAAGAAACAGACTGCTGCTAAGGTCCCA
>NW_027319881.1:0-3485 GCF_032062135.1 Pyxicephalus adspersus
TACATTTCCCATGACCTGCCGATTGCTGACAGATTTTTAAACTTATTTCCAAAGTGTTGGTGTCAGAGGTAACAGCTCTAGAGATGAACAAGGAAAATAATAGAAGGTAGTTTAAAGCTGAACTCCAAGCAGATGAAATAAAACTATGTATGCAGATATACATTAAAAAATTAAGTGTATTTTTAGAAGGAGCCAGCGTAGGTACACAAAAACTCTTCCAATCTATTGAACAGGAGAGATAAGATATGGCAGAACCACATTGTTAAACAATCAGTTGTATGGCAGTAGTCATGTTCTAAGAAGGAACCTGCAGACAGCAGGAAAGAGCAGATAGGCAAACTTATCAATGTGATGCTTCTCCTTCCAATCACAGGCAGCAGGGAAAAGTATGGACACAAATTTGGTTGTCTGGAAGGGTTGTGCATATCTCAGAAATAAATACACAAATAGAAAGTGTATAGCACATAAAACATGTTTTTTAAGTGTATGAAGTTGTTTGCTCAGCGCTCAGCTTTAAATGGAATGATGAAATGTAACTGACCTTTCCATAATGTTTAATGCTGCTGTTCTGCCATGCTGTTTTACCATATGTCATACTGCTATACCATATCATGTGAATTACCATATTGTCCTGGATGATGCAAGGAGGAAGTAATTCCTGTAATATTTTTATATATCACACACTTCAAATTATTAGGATTATACTGACAGTGAAAATCATTGCCCTATTTTTCAGCCCCCATTTTTTAAAAACTTAAAGGCAACACAGCTCATACATTTATGTGCTAGATGCATTCCAGGATTGCTTGATCACCCAGATTCACTGATGAAAGTGTATCCTGTCCAGCCTTGGAGAGCTTTAATAAATCAGGCCTATAGTTCCTTATTATATCAATCTCACAAACAATTGTTTTACCTCATTGGAGATAGAAGGGGGGGGGGGTAATTCATAATAACCTTCATTATCGGTGAATTGGTTAACACTAGGTCTGTTTTGAATCCAGTCTCAGCAACAAATTTACATGATAGGAGTCGTCAATATTCTATATCAGTGTTTCTCAACCCTCTCAACCAGGGTTCCTCCAGAGGTTACTAGGGGTTCCTTGAGCAATGAGCAGTTTGTTCCTCTCAGGTCAGTTTAGGCGACACAAATTATCCTTTGGCTATCTGTAAGGGTGACATTGTTCCCACTGACCAGCAACGTAAGAGAAATATTCTGTGAGCTGTAGATATAGCAATTATAAAAGAGGATCTCTGAAAACTTGAAATCTTTTCAAAGGGGTTCCCCAATGAGTAAATGTGCTCTGGTCATTCTCGTATAAGTTACTGTTAAATTACTGATTACAAATATCTCTAAAACATGCTATAAGAATCCCCAATTGCGGATCCTGTGTTCAAAATATTTTTACCTAATGTTTTCTGTATAAATATTTTTATATTAAAATTCTGTTCAGTTCACCCCACCAATCATTTCCTTACATAAACTTGTTTTAATTTCCCTCACCCCTGCTTGGGTATTAGAAGCTTCACCTTAAAACAAAATATGTTCTCATTCATAATTTTTCTATAATAAATATTCATTCAATCAAAATGTGTTCTTTTGCATTCTGGTATTGACCAAATGTAACAAATATAAATTGTAATATAAATTTGCATTATACTGCAAATAAAACTGTACTCATTAGGAACAACCAATAATGTTCAAATCTTTTCAGTAAAATCTCTTTTCATCGGAGGTAAATAAAAACAAATAATTTGAAAGGAAAGTGAAAATGCTCACATTTTTTTGGAGTAAATATGATCAGGAGACCCAAATTATTGGTTTATTGAATTTTAAAATCCTGCGTGGGCACTAAAATGAGGCCTCCTAGCATAATCCTGCAGATTAATAAATGTAATTAATGAAGTGATAGTTAATGAAATGTCAGAATTTTGTATTGCACAGTTCTAAAGTTTTGGGGGTCCCCGAGTTATAATCCCTCAAAGGGACACCAACTCCATGAAGAAATAAAAGTTCTAGGGAACAAGTTAGAGCAATCGCTGCAGCTTTGGCTGAATCCAAAACTACTAGATTTACCATATAAATTCTGAATAATCCACTGCATCTATGTCATAAAGCTCCTTGCATGTAAAAATGTGTTAATCTGCTTTTTGAAGTTTGCCCTGTGTAACATTCTCGTTACATTCATTCTAGTTTGCTGTAATACTATATCCAAGGCTTGTTTAAATCCAATTGGCCACCATGGGAGACATCTAATTAGCGGAAATATGATTAATTGGGCCCGATTTATTAAATCTCTCCAAGGTTGGATAGGATACACTTTCATCAGTAAAGCTTGGTGATCCAACAAACCTGGAATGGATTTTATCAAAGTCATTTGCAATCTGTTAGCAAATGTTTTCAATCCTGGACCAGATCCATTCCAGGTTTGTAGGATCACCCAGCTTCACAGAAGAAAGTGTATCCTCTCCTGCCTTGGAGAGCTTTATTAAATCAGGTTCATTGTGTACAGACAGTGAGGTACTGGCATTACTAAGAGGAATAGAGTGAGTAGAAGAATTGCCCCCTCGTCTGAGAAAAACAAAGAAAACAAAAAATATATTATAATCTGAGCAGGAAGTCTTTTTTTCCATATGCATTTGAAGGATTAATTAGCCCTCAAGTGTGCATAACTAAATCATTAAAGGGACACGTGTAAAGATTCTATGTCCTTTGAACAGCTTTACATACCATGGTGGGGCGATATAAAAACAGGAAATAAAGAAATTCTTTACTAGTAATTCAGTTTGCTGTTTTGGGCATGTGCACTTGTTTCTATCCAGGCTAACTTGATCTTGGCTCATTTCTTGATGTAGAAAGATTATCACAAATCAGTAATTAGTCGAATCCAGACTGATTTAATCTGAAAGTTGGCATGGTGTTTGGTAGCAGACAAACATCTAATGAATGGTCGAACGCCCATCCCCTCAAAACAAAAAAATACCAATGTACATTAGACTAATTTCAGTCTCTACATATTTTAATAATCCTTAAAAAAAAATCACCCCTGTGTTACAAATAGATATGTTATGCTGTTTACAAGGCACAAGAAAAGTGCTACTCCCCGAGTTAATAGTTAATGATTAAATTATTCTGAAATCTCTGCTGTTTTTGTAAAGCTCACTCAGCATGGATGGATGAGGCACAAAGTGACAAAAACAATATCATGTTGTTCACAGAACAATAAAAAAATTGCAAATAATTGGCAGGTAGATTTTCTCATCATGCGTCTGGTAAATGTGCGAGTTCTTGCGTACAGGTAAAATGTTCTAATAAAATAAAACAAATAAATGCAGTCTTGTAACCATTTCCATACATTATCAGTTGATACATTGTAATTAACTGAATGTAAAAACTTTTTTTGTAGAAAAAGAACTACCCAGCATATTAAAACATTGTGTTTATAATTATAAATATGATAAAAAAAAAAAAAAAAAAAAAAAAA
>NW_027319882.1:0-1345 GCF_032062135.1 Pyxicephalus adspersus
TCCCATACTTATTTTTACTGAAATCTCTTTCCTCAAATAAATGTCAAACAAACACCCAGCCATCTACTATATTTAAAATAATGCTTCCGACCAGGCCACTTTTTTTTCATTGCCCTTGTTCTGATGTTTGCATGACATTTTGCAGGAACATTTGCAGTGGGCAAGGGTCAGCATGGGCACCCTTGTCTGTGTGTGGTATGAAACTCAATATTAAGCAAGTTAAAATGCACTGTATGCTCTGATAACAAATGCTGGCCATGCAAAAAAAAAAAGTTTTTTTGCAATTTGTGCTGAGTTGCTCTTCTGTGGGATTGATCCAGATGAGCTTGCCATGTTGGCCTTGGGTGCCCATGACACTGCACCCAGTTCATAAGTTGTCCTTCCTCGAACCACATCTAATAGGTGATAACCTCTTCTTTTTGGGATCATTACAACACCACATTACATAAATTGCTATTATCATTAGACTTGATCAGTTTTTTGAAGTTTTTTTTATCAGTTTTTCCAATTTTCCATTTTTGGCAGGTGTCACTGAAACAGGATAAGAAATAGTAATAACTTTAACTCTCATTTTTTCTCATGTTTTGGCTAATTGATGTGTGTTTATTTAATTGACATGATTTCTAATATAATTAATTTTTGAGCTGTATAGAAAAACTTTGTTAAATTAGTTCACAATTTTTTACTTTTCTGTGATGTCTTGGGATATTTTGCTTAAACTCTACTGTGTTTTGTGAACTGGCTCAGAAGTCAAGGCAATTGGTATAAGGACATAGTTTAGTAGAGTAACATCTTTGGTACCAAAATCCTTCACATAATTTAGTAAATTGTCAATGTTCTATAAAATAGTGTTTTAAATTTAGATCACATCTTCCTGCTGGCCTGCTTCCAATTTTAAAAGATGCAAGAAGAAGGAAGGATGTCTACAGAGGCTCACATATGTGATGCTGTCACATAAGACTCGGGAGATTTGCTCTGCAAAACACTTGGTAGGCATAACACATGGCGCTACTCTGCTGCCAGCTTTATACCCAGATAAAGAAAATTGTCACCTGTAGGTTTCCACTTTATCACAAACTCTACATGGCAACAAAAGTGCCAGGGCTGCCACTATTACATTACAGCAGTACCGCTGCAGCTGATGTTAGCCAGATCAGGACAGAGATTTAGCATCTGACATATCTAGACAGCAGTCTGCATAGAATTAACATAATATGCAAGATACATTTTTTTTATTAAAGGCAAGGTTTGCTGCAGCTAAAAACTGATTTCCCTGTGGCTATCCTTCCTGACAACCCTACAACTTAAAGATAACATATGCATTCTGGTTTAGAACCCACCAAAG
>NW_027319882.1:2920-3482 GCF_032062135.1 Pyxicephalus adspersus
GTAGAGGTCTATAATATAATCTATGAAATTGTGACTTTCATTGAAAATAAAATTTACCAGGGATCAGTTGTTTTTTATGCTGGTTTTACTGTGGAAAGAGACCGAGGATTTAAACTTCTACAATTACATGCACTGCTGGTGCGCTGTACTTTGTCTGTGACTTCTGTAATTTGAAGTTTAGTATTTTTACTGCAAACCACTTGTCATAAAACAAGTCCTGGGGTTTGAATTAATTATTGTATTAAGCTTTACGAATAGATTATTCTTTGGAAAGCAGTTTGTAAGCTTTGGCCTTGCCTGTTTGTACATCTTGTGAGCTCACAGCTGTGGAAAGTCGGTGGGTATCCCCATCTGGTTTAAATTTCGTTTTGTGACCTGTGCTGTATATTTCCTGTGAGTGCTGTTATCCTGCCCCTGAGTGTTGTTTTAAGTAAATAGTGTTGGAGCGTCTGTAGTTTTTGGCATTTGGGTTCTGCTAGGATATAGCAGTATAATACATTATACAAAACGCCAAACATTATTTTATTTTGGATAGAGTAGGAAACCTCTGTGGGTTTTTTTT
>NW_027319883.1:0-3481 GCF_032062135.1 Pyxicephalus adspersus
TGCAGCCAGAGACACACGCAGGATCCGGGTATCAGGTGAGTATAATATTTTAATTATTTTTTTTAACACATTTGTCGTATAGGACGCACTAACTTTTCCCCCCCAGTTTTGGGGAAGAAAAAGTGCGTCTTATATGGCAAAAAATACGGTAGTTTAGTATATGAGATGAAGCTCTGCTGACTTCAACCATTCAATCATGTTAAAAATACTGCTTTTTCTTGGATTTCCTTGCATGTTATTGGGTATTCTTTGTAAAGTAAATTTGCACAACATTCACTAAGCTAAGTACATTATCCCTTGCAATGTAAAGATTCACCTTGGTAAATGAACAGCATTTGTATAAACTTAAACGTGATTTTAGGTTGTTAGGTTACCTCTCAGGGATGCTTAGGAAGCCTGACCCTTCTCCTGCCTTAGCTCAGAGCTGGTAACTTTGTCCAGGCTACTGGTGCAGGGCAACATTGTCATCTAAAGCTTTTGTTTCTGTTCATGCAATCATGACAGCAACATTTTTTTCATCATTTTTTTATCACTTTTTTTTTGCATACCTCTCAGACCAGGAAATATCCGTATTTTATACAACATTCTAACCCAAGGCATCATCTGCAAACAAACAAACCCACATAAGTAGCAACATTTATTCCTAATAAGTGTCATACCTATCTGTGACAACATCTCCACCTCGCTTTGACAATATATTACGCTTGTTATATACCCCTGAGGAAGCCCTCGTGGCGAAACGCGTCAGGGAACAAGCCGTTTTTCATGTAGACCTTCTTTCTAGCCTAGAACGCAACGGTTTAGCTTAGCCAATCACCACCCCATGATTTTACAATGGGGAATGATTTTCTGTCATGTAACACACTATTGTACTTATGTATGACACCAGACTGTTAAACTGCTTTTTAAAACAATACACGACCTAAAACAAGAGCCGGAAGCCCCTCTCTTTTCTCCTTTCAAACTATTTTTTAAAAAATACACAAAGAGGAGTGGCTCACATTTATTCCAATTACCTTCTAAAAAAATGGAAAGGAATCTGCCCCCATACCCCTGAATTATATGTAATATGTATCCTAGATTAAAAGCAGGGTCCTCTCCTCCTGTGTCACTGTCCGTATTCGTCTGTCATTTGCAACCCCTATTTAATGTACAGCACTGCGTAATATGTTGGCGCTATATAAATCCAGTTTAATAATAATAATAAAAATAATAAGCCTATATATTCATTACAGATATTAGAATACATAAGGTATTTTACATCTAGATGTGCTATACCATTCTAGAAGGAACCTTTCCATGGAAAAGAACTTTAATTTGGCAGCTTTACTGCATATTTTCTTTTGCAATTCCTGGATACGATTTGTAGGTGGATCCCACTGGTGTTATGAAGGAAATTCCATCAGGGCAGAGGCGAGACAGCAGAGCGCAACTTTACTAGTCTAAGGTTTTATATATATATATATATATATATATATATAGACTGGATTTTACACCTATGCTAGCGCACCACACATAGCTAGGAGGTATGTCTGAAAAATGTGCATTACCAATTTTTGTAAATGAAAGTGGACATATCATTAAGAGATGATGTAAGCTTCCATTAATTAGTTTATTCCAAAAAATGTAATTTCCCTGGATGTAAAGCTGATCCTTTAGTGTCAGTAGTTATTGTCACATACCTAAAACAAGGATATGGATAACAGTGTCTTAAGTTGTGCAACAATTAGCTAAACATCCAAATTGAATACTAATTCTGGGTCAGTGATTGAGATGGTAATAAGGCAGGGGACCAGAAAACCAAGCAAGCAAGCAGGATTTTTTGAAACAGGTCAGTAATGGCATCTTAGGTAATCTCTCAGTATAGGTCCACTTTAAGTAATGTACCTGACTTTCAGTGCAACTCGACCCACATAAATGATTGTGCTGTGCATTGTGGTGTGCTGCATTGCATTGCTCAGATTAGGGTAGGTGCTTTTTTCATGTTTTGAAGGCTGCTAAAATCTCATTCAAAGTAAATGGTAAAAAAAAAATGGTCCATATTGTTCTGTTATTTAAGAGCAAAACACAGCCAGTCCTCTAACTTATATGTTAAGAGTGATTGCTAAAATGTTTAAGATCTACATGTTCTGCTTTGTCCTCTGTGAACTACAGTCATTTGATCTCTATGATGGTCACATTTTTACATATTTAGGCTCGTATATAAACAGAATGTTGCTTTCCATACATCTATTCATTCATTGTTCCTTAGCAAACTATCATGTGCAAAAATGTAATCACTAAACACATTGGAGCTGATTTATTAAAGCCATCAAAGGCTGGAGTGATGACACTTTCATCAGTGAAGCTGGGTGATCGAGAAAACCTGTAATGGATTTCTTAAATTCATTTGCTTTTTGCAAGCTAATGTTTTGAATCCTGGACCAGATCCATTCCAGGTTTGCTGGATCACCCAGGTTCACTGATAAAAGTGTATTCTCTCCAGCCTTGAAGAGCTTTTTTTTTAAATCATGCCCATTTAGTCATCACATTGAGCATACATAGACGCTTTTTTTTATATAAATATTGGAAACCCTATGGTGCTCACAAAAATTTCTAAACCTTATAAGAATTCAATGTATTTTTTACAGAACAGTACAAGATAGATTCTAATTGCTAAAGGTAGAACGCCTTGTACTTGGAGGAAAACACTTTGCACTGTTTACTGGTTAAAGTATAAATCTGGAGACATTTACACTTTCGCTGTAATTCATTCTTTGATGCCTAGAAAATATTTTATTTACTGGTTGTGTAAGGAACTCAGTGACGGGCCAGTGAAGGGCCAGACATTCAACATGCACACAAGTTTTGCATACAGAAGATTCCTAAGACAGTGGCATCTCCTAAATAAAGGGCGAGGGAAGAGGTAAGAATTAAAAACTTCCTTCCAAGGCAGCATTTTTTTTTTGTGTTGATATTCTAAGGTGTTTGTAAGACTTATAGTTCTCTACACCACTTACATGGATACTCCATTTCTGACACCTAAAAGTAATTGCTAGCTCAGTTTATGAAATATAGTCATACATTTTATATGTGCATATCAGTATGCTTCTTGCATGTTTACTTGCATGTGCTGCTATTATATATTTAATGGCCATTTGGTAAAAGTACACTTTTCAAACAGTATAGTGTCTATCGCATAGTGCTTATTCCTATAATAGACAAGATGCTTACTTTTATATGGTGTACATCTATAAGTTTGGCAAAAAGATTTTTTTTTTACTGATTCTACACCACAACGTGTTAGTTCAAGTATATATCTTAAACGTTCAGTTCTCGCCTTCTGTTTCTAGGAAGCAGGAGGAAATCTAACCCTAGGAAACAGAAGGCATACCTGTAAAGCTACCTACACACGTCAGATTTTTATCGCCCGATAATCGGCATCGGCCAATTATCGGGCGAAAATCTGCCGTGTGTACAGTCGGTGTCGTCCATCGTCCGG
>NW_027319884.1:0-3480 GCF_032062135.1 Pyxicephalus adspersus
CAAAGGGCATTATCAAATCTGTAAAGAAGATATGGGATGCACACATTTTTTCACAAGCATAACGCTTTTTTGGCGTAGGGTTGGGACCTGATGTAATATGCAACTGTTGCTTTTTTAAAACAAAGTTCACTTTAAATGGCTTTGACATTTTTGGAAAAGTCTTCAATTTTATGCTGCTAGGGACATCATCAGACTGACAGATTTAAGGGTTGCTAGTATGGAGAACACATAGAAACCTAGCTCTTAAAGGTTAGATTTGCTATTTCACTATTTTTTGATGGCAAGTATTGATAGTGACAGTTTCCTGTGTTTATAATGCTGCTCGGGGCAATTTATATGCTCATTTTCACTATATTATGGCACCTACTCAAATAATACAGTGCTTTCTTTTTTTGTAGTGTCAGTTTAGTAAGACATTCTAACTTTCCTTACCTTAACCTGACATAATTCATTCTTTACATTGGGGGGAAATCTGGAGATATAACTCATTTTAAAGGGGACGCCTAAGATTTATATATTCTCTTGATTTTTGCATTGTGTTCAGGGGTATAAAATACATTTAGGATATATTTGTTTTTGTCAAGTAAAAAAAGAAACGTTGTATAGAAAGCAAATACTATTAACCATTTGTAGCTAACAGATGGTGCAAAATAAATTGACAAAAAATAAGTAAAACATCAATTTATATATATTAATTTTCAAAACTCATTTCCAGCTAAGGTTTCATTTCATTTTGCATTTGTAATTTTTTTGTCATTCTAACTTTTACCATTTTTAGACTTGGTTTAACATCACAACATCTCATATTAAATGTTATAAAACTGATAGAAAACCAAATAAGTTTTTTTCATTAAAACCAGGTGATAAATGGCAAATTGCAAAAGCAATATTTTGCTTATTTTTTATAAACAAATCATTAGGTGATTTATGGGGAACAGAAAATGCTTTGTAGCAGTCAGGAAAAAACTCTATTTTCTGGCGTACATCAGAATATAACTGCTGGAATTATATCATATTAATTTTCCTCTCCATCTTTTTAACTGGTCAAGACTGAAAAAGAAAGCTAATATATATTTAACACTCCCGTGGGCTTATTCACATGCTTCTAAAGGATATGTCACTTTCATGTCTATGAAAAGCCGCCAGTCTTCTGCTCGGTATTCTGGTACTCCCATATGGGCTAGTAGTCCAGGGATGTTATAACGGTACACAAAGTCTCCATCTTCACAGAAATATGGTAAGAGTGTCACCTCTCTTGTCCTATAAACCCTTATTTTAACTTCCGGTCTCAGACAATTCTTTTCTTTTAGCCTGGATGCTAAAAGTTCAGATGGTTGTTTTGACAGACTTAGGTCACGTATTAAATCATTGAGCTCTTCTTGGGAGAACTGCTGGTATGATTAAATACTTCTTTCATATTCACTTCTACTGCTCACTCCTGGATTACACTCCAAACCCTGTATATCCTCCATGTCGGATACTGGAATATCAGGGGATGTACTGAACACTGGTATGGGAACATCAGCACCATGCCACACAGGTTGTCTTGCTGATTCCAAATCAGGGTACGCCCACTTGTTTTTCTTGTAACGATTGAAACCTTTTATATTCACAGCACAAAAATACCAATCATTAGGATGATTTTTGAGCTCTCGCTATACCATAGGTACACCAAATTTCAAACTTTTCAGTTTTCCATTTTTCCACTGACGTAGACACTTTACACAAGTTTTGCACATCATATATGGGAAGCCCAATACTTATCTTTGTCCCCCAGTTTAATACCAATGTATGCAAGATATGCTTGTTTCACAAATTCTGTAATGATTCTTCTCTGTTTTTGCTAATAATATTCACCACAAATGTAGCAAAATTTATTAGGGTCAATTTAACAACTTTTCCAATACCTGTATCACAAGAACTAGAGCCAAATCAATGAAATTGATGCCATTTCTAGATTCAGCAGACCTGAAATACACTAAATATATTGAAAAATTCTTGGCAAGTGAAAAAAATGTTTTTTTTTTAGCTGAGTTATCAGTAATGATTAGGAAAGGTAATAGGCAAAAAATGTTTTTACTTTGAGATAGTGGGGGAAGGGTATATCTGCTGCCAAGTTTATATTGTTGTCTTTGTGCTTCCTGATGAAATCTCTTTGTACTAGTGATTGTGAATGAAACCTAGGTGAATGAAACTTAGGTAAAATCCAAAATTTAGGAGTTGCCCCCAAGAACAGTAAAGGAAAATCATCCAATGGGGACACCAGTTTAATGGACAACTGTCTAAGCGGAAAATTGCCCTTGGTTTGGGAAATCTTCTCTAATTACTGTTGTGTTTCAGGGATAAGAAGTAAAGGGAATTCTCCCAAATGGAACATGGACATTAAATAATAAACTGCCAAGGTTTTAAAACTTCCCTTCTCTATCCAGAAAACTGGCTATACCAGCCTTTCCTGAAAATTTTAACATGGAGGAATCCTTGAAATAACTTTCAGGTCCTAGGGAACCCCTGTTATATGTAGTACATCCACAGCTCACAGTATATTAGCTTGGTGGTTAGTGGAAAGTATGTCCCTTACATTGCTGGCCAGTGGGAAGAATGTCACCCTTACAGATGGAGAGATAAATGGTGTCAGTTGCTCAAGGAACCTGTAGGAACCCCTACCAACCTCTTGAGGAACTCTGGGATTTCAAGGATACAGAGTTGCAAAAAACTGGGCTTCATTTGAGCTTTAAATGACATAAAGAAATTGGACAGAATAGTAGCAGTTGTATCTAAAGTAGGTAGTAGTAGTGTCAGAATGGAAAATATCTAAAATAATAATAATAATACTATAATAATAATAATAATAATAATAATAAAATATAGCACCACCAATGTGCACCAAAACATTAGTGATCATGTCATTGAGGATGTATGCTTGTGCAGTAGTCAGTGAATATATAACCGCACATTGAACCTTATATTTATTACCCCCCTTTTCAACCAACTGGTGTTATGTCATGGATATAATTTGTGACAGTTTATGCAAATATTAATGGGTTGAATTTGAAGTGCACAAAGTGAGATAACACACAGACTTGAAAGATTATACTATTTAATAATAATGACAGATAGATAAAACAATGCAGTTACAAAGACTTAGATATAACAAAAATACTTAGCTGCGGAAGTGAGTTGCATTCATCCAAAGAGTCTTTCAAATTAATGGTTTGGCAGATGATCAAAAAACATGTTGCATACAGTTAGTTCTGGTCAAGACTAGTTAATTAGGTATGGCACTGTGTTTTTAACTACTCTGGAACTAAAACAATGGCCTGCGTTTGTCCAGTGATCACCAATGATCATCCCTTAAACCAGTATTTTACCTTATAAGGATACCAGTTAAAGGATTTTGCTGCATTAGGATGACCTCATATATGGTATACATATACCAGTATATACTGGTAAAGCATTATTGTTGGTGAGACATAATTGACA
>NW_027319885.1:0-3476 GCF_032062135.1 Pyxicephalus adspersus
ACATTGGGCTCCAGAACCATAAGTCCCACTTTAAAATTTTTACAGAGTTGTCCCTAAGATACTCTCTGTATGCTTTGGGTCATTGTCATGTTGGAAAGTGAACCCTTGGCTCAGTCTGAGGTGCTGAGCACTATGTAACAGCTTTTCATTCAGTCAACCCCTGTACTTTGTGCCAAACAGTTTTCCCTCAGCCCTGTCCAGTCTCCAAGTCCCTGCTGATGAAAAAAAGCTCCACAGCATGACACTCCCACCACCATGCTTAATTATTTCATTGCTATTGGGCAGGTGATAAACAATGTCTGATTTCAAGAGACTTGGCAGCTATTCATGATGAGATGGCCGACAGATGGCAATAAACTTTATCTAGGACTGAGGGGGACAAGTCAGGGGTGCACAGGTAGATTTTTGTGTTATCTGCAAACAGATGGTATTGTAAGTCAAAGGAGGATAAGAGAGGCCCAGAGCAGGCTAGGCGGAGGGACGGCATGACCAGCGTGCACGTGCTGCCGGAGACGATAGGAAGGGGGGAGGTCAGGATTGAATTACAATAAACAGATAAGGGGATTGGGAAGATAAGGTTAAAAGTTTAAGGGGAGGGGTGAAACAAATAAAAAGAGAGGGTTACAGAGAGACAGCACATTTTTTGGGAAAGAAGAAATTTGGTAGGCATAATGGAGTCAATAGACGCATTAATGCAGCAGCTTAGGGCTGCGGCGGCCTCACAAGGTGAGGCTTGGCTGCGTGATAGGGTAAATGAGGCTGTTGGGGGGGTGAGTAGGGAAGAGCAGTTAGTTAGTGCAGAAGGGCTGTGGCCTCGGAGAATTAGGGCTCCGGTGCGCCTGAGCCCTGAACCTTTTGGCAGAACTCAGCACCACGCTGGGAGCCCCATTAGGGACCCTTCTAGCAGAGCAGTGGGGCGCCGCCTGCCCAGGTCTGCCACTGGTCTAGGGAGGAATCCCCGTCGCCGGCGGAGTTCTGGTAAGGGGGCTGCAGCTGGCAGGGAGCGTAGCCCCCTTTCTGATCCAGGAGAGGTCTTGAGAGGGGAGGCCTCTCCTCCAAATGTCCCCCTGCGTTCTGCAGGGAAGAGGAGGAGGTCGGCTGATGGGGGGGCTGTGGCTGGCAGGGGGCACAGCCCCCGCTTGCAGCGTGCAGGGGTCCGGGGGGGACCTCAGTGAGTGCTGGGGTTCTTAGGGCTGGACCCCTTAAGAAGGTACCGGAGAAGAGGGGGGCTGCGGCTGGCAGGGAGCGCAGCCCCCGTTCCGTTAGGGTGCACGAGGCCTGCGTCCAGGCCTTACCTGAAACCGGGGCCTTGGGTGGGGCGGGGCCCCGGTGGATGAAGAATGAGGCTGGCCCCTCCGGGGGCGCAGCCTGGACGGTCCGGGAGGCACGAGGTGGTCCGAGGGCGGTGCGGGCCCGGCGTCCAGCCAGTGGGAAGGAGCCGGGCCGCGTGTCCAAGATGGCGGCCAGGCAGCGTGGCCGCGAAGAGGAAGCGTCGCCAGGATATGACGTGGGATGTCGCATCGCGTCATTGGAGGAACCCGGAAGTGAAGAGGAGCCGGAGCCGGAGGCTCCCCGATCGGAGGGGGAGCTCTCCACAACGGAGGGAGAGGAGGAAGCGGGCCAGGTTCTGGAGGCGGTGCGGGGCCCAACGCGTGCCGCGGCAGGTTCTGTGGATCCGGGTTTGCCAGGTAGGACATTGGGGGGGCCTATGGGGGGTGGCGGGTGATGTTAAGGGCCCGTTAGGAGCGCATTTGAAGGAGGACGTCAGGGACAAGATCCTCAAGGGTGAGTATGTGGACATTTTTACTTTACTCCCTTTAGAAAGGTTTAACTTGGATAAGAGCGTGGGGGGGGGAGGGCGCAAGGAGGAGACTGAGGCACGTAGGCATAGACTGATACCGCGAACGTTTTTTAACTGGATGCAGGCTTTCAGTATCTTGGCAAGTGTGTTGGGGGAGAAGCAACCTGAATTATGCGCCTCCCTGTTTTGTTACTTGGACACAATTAGGGAAGCTCATAAGATGTTTGGGGGGCTGGCATGGCTGCGCTATGACGAGCAGTTCCGTCAGCGGAAGGCTGTCAGGCAGTCTTTGCGTTGGGATCACAAGGACATTGGGCTTTGGATGAAGCTGATGTCCAGCCTAGGAGTGGGGGTGGGGTGAAGCAGTTTTTTCCAGGGGGGGCCGGCAGCCAGCAAACAGCTGGGGCGTCGGCCATTAGAAAGAAAGGGCTTTGTTGGCTCTTTAATGAAGGAGGTTGTAAGTTTGGGGGGAGCTGCAGATTTCGGCACGCGTGTTCAGGATGCGGAGGTAATCATGGGCTCTCGCAGTGCTTTAAAGCAGGGGCGAGTAGAGGAGGTGATGCTGTTGGAAAAGGGTCTGACGCCGGTGAAGCTAGAAAAGATGCGCCCCTTTTTAGGTAAATACCCAGATAGGGAGGCGGCTAGGGTGCTAGAGGCGGGGTTTGTGGAAGGGTTTTGGATCCCAAGTGAGGTGGGGGGGGTTGCTAAAGAAGCAAAGAATTTACAGTCCGCATTGAGGCATGCGGATGTAGTGGCGGACAAATTAGAAAAGGAGCTGGGAAGGATGAGTGGTCCATTCTGGGAGCCGCCACTGGAAAGTTTGATTGTGTCACCGCTGGGTTTGGTGCCTAAAAAGGAGCCAGGTAAGTTTCGCCTGATACATCATTTGTCTTTTCCGCCGGGGGAATCGGTAAATGATGGGATTCGGCCTGAAGCTTGCTGGGTGGTGTATACTTCCATTGACGCAGCTATTGCATGGGTGAGGAGGTATGGGCAGGGCACCTTGTTGTCTAAGGTGGATATTGAGGCGGCTTTTCGTTTGTTGCCAGTACACCCGCAGTGCTTGCGTCTGCTGGGATGTAAATGGAGGGGGGGGCTTATTTTGTTGATAGATGTTTGCCAATGGGATGTTCCATTTCTTGTGCGTTGTTTGAGAAATTTAGCACTTTTTTGGAATGGGTGGTGAGGTCGGTGGCTGAGGTGGATTCAATCATCCATTATTTGGATGATTTCTTGATGATTGGTCCAGCAGGGAGTTCGGTGTGTCGGGTGTTGCTAGCCACGTTAGAGCATATGGCGGACAAGTTTGGGATTCCGTTGGCAAGGGATAAAACCGAAGGGCCGAGGACAGTGTTAACTTTTTTGAGGAGTTGGAAAGTCAGTTGCCGCAGGAGAAGTTGGTTGATTTAATTGGGGAGGTGGACAAGGCGTGTGGGCGGCGGAAGATGCGGCTGCAGGAGGTGCAATCCCTAATGGGAAAGCTCAATTTTGCGTGCAGGGTGATTCCAATGGGAAGGATTTTTTGCAGGCGCCTAGCGGCAGCTACTGCAGGGGTGAGAGTGCCGTCCCATTTTGTGAGATTAAACAGGGAGGTGAGGGCGGACTTAGGGGTTTGGAAAGGATTTTTGCAAAAAAATTCAATGGGAGGGCGTTGTGGTTACATGGGCCGGTGGGG